>NC_056726.1:553786341-553956341 GCF_019279795.1 Protopterus annectens | reverse complement strand
ATAGGAACACTTCTTTTTTGAGCTTTACTATGGAACAACACAGTAATAGAATGAATTTTTTGGACATCCTTACAACCAATGATGATTCACTGAAAAAGTTTACTATCACCATTTACAGAAAGCCCACATATTCTAACACTCTCCTACATTTTGAAAGTGGGCACCCTGACTTTCAAAAAAGATCTTTGGTTAAGGGCCAATGTGTGCGGTTAGCACGGATGGTCAGTGACCTTGAAATGTACATTGAAGAAAGGGAAAAGTTAAGGGCATGTTACTAAGGAGGGGATACCCGAACAGTTTCATTGAACAGGTTTTGTGTGAAACTACAGAAAAGAGAGTTAAAGGACACTTTTTTCCACTGTCAGGCTCAGAGGATGTGGGGTCAAGGAACACAAAGAAGTTTAACAGGGCCTTTATTCTGATGTACAACTTGCAGTTTTATGACATAAAAGATATTTTAAAAAAGAATTGGTTTATATTTTAAAGTGACAAAGAGGTCCTTAAAAATGTTGGTGACAGGCCAGATTTGTTGGAAAGAAATAAAGAGGGGAATAAAAACTATAAGAAAGGTAAGATGTTAAAATGCGGACACTGTAATCAATCTGCCAATGTATTAGAAACAGAAAAAGTTTTTATTCCAATTTATGGTACGGTTCAACTAAATTTCAAGTTGAACTGTAACAGTACACACATTGTATATGTTGTCCTATGTCAAGGCTGTGAAAGTTTTTACATAGGGAAGACCAAGAAAGTGTTTAAAGTTTGTATTTACCAACATATGTATGACATCAGGAAGGATAATGAAAAGAAGGTATTGGCTGTACATACTATTTTGAACCCAGATCAGAAGTTTAAATTTGTAGCCATTGATCAAGTAGTACCTGAGAGTAGGGGGGACTGAAGGAATTGTTTCTAGAATTCAAAGAATTCATGTGGCAACGTAGAGCGGATGCCACTAACCCGCCCGGAGTGAATGATGTAGTTTCTCTCTCCAGCTATTTAAAATTAAAAACTGAACTTTATTTTTAGGGGGGGGGGGCACACATGTATATTCCTGTGGCAACACAGTAACATTTGCTTATTTTAAGTACATGATTTATTTTTGTGGAAATGTACTTTGGATTGCACTTTATTTTAGTTTTGAGATGGGGGCTGATGGGCTATATGGAATATGTAAATAAAGAAGTATGATTTTAATGAATTTTATAAGGTGAAATGTAGCTATGTATAATAACAACTAAAACAACAGTGATTTTTAGGTGCATTTTGCTTTAATGACATGTGACTTAGCCTGGCTACAAATGGAAGTGATGTATGTATAATTCCTGTTTTAATCTGAAGAAGTTAAGTGTAACAACAGACGAAGCGCTGATTAAACTTTGTATCCAGTCTCACCGGCCAGTGTTAGTTTTCTTTACATTACTGGTATTGGCTGCATCATGTCAGGGTCCTTCCATGCCTGCTAAGCCAGAAGGTCAATCAGAGGATCAAAGGGTGGTCCTACCAAGGATGAAGCTGAGCTGCTATTAAAGGCCTCCAAGAACATGATCTTGTCTGGTGAAGAGTCATCTGTGGACTATCCACTCACTGTTTCATCAATTCGAGGGTTTCACCAAAGCAGATGGCTTTCTTAGATACCTCTCAGAAGACATCGACTTCATCCAAATCTGTGTCTTCTGCAAATGACTCTTGAATGAATCTATGTGCTTCCACTTGCACATCTGTTTCCTGTGAAACTGAACTGGTGGATTGTCAGATGGGTCGGAATAGACTGGGAACTCACGTAGTGAGGTGACTCAGAAGCCTATAGTGCAGAATGTCCCTGTCAGATAGAACGAAGGGAAGAAGAAGCAGAATCCTCTTGAGGTTTGGATGGAGATGAGCTGAGTGGTAAAGCCTTTTCTTTTAGCACAGCCAAAACCCTCTCAAAATACTCAAAGGCTGAGCAGTCATAAGCCAATGAGATCTCCTCTTGTCTGCAGAAGAGAACACCTCATCACTGAGGTTGATTTCAGATTCGAGCTGTCAAGGGCCGAAGCCCTGAGAGGGAGAGATAGCACTGATAACTTCGAAGATGACCCATCACCTCAGGTCCCAGTACTGACAGTTTGGCTCTAAGACTCTTCCTGATCCGAACGCATCAGAGTCAAAAAAGATAGGGATACAGCTGGAGTCAAAGTAGAGCAAACTGCCAGGTCTGACAAAGGTGCAGTGGGGAAGGTTAGATCCAGGATAGCTGGGTATGATGGATGGACCAATACTGGACAGAGAAGAGGAGGAGTTGTTGGACCTGTACTTGGCACATTCAGGGATGAAAGCACTGAGAGAATTTGCGTTTTCAAGAACTTCCTCATCATTTTATCAACATCTTTCTCAGTAAGGCTCCTGGATGACCAAACAGTAGCAGCCACTGAGGGCTGGCAGAAGTGCTTATCGGTTCTGGTGAGAAATGCAGGTGAGGACAGGAAGGTCAGGTCTGAGGGAGAGTCAGATCCAACCTCCTATGAGCTTTAAGATCTGGACCGGCCAAAACAGTGGGATCTGGAAACCTCTTCCTGGATTTTTCTAACTTTTCTTTTTCTCTCTTCTCCTTTTCTAGCCTTTCTTTCTCACAGGACTCTCTTTGCTTGTCTTTGTCCTTGGTCTTGGCTTTGTCCAACTTCGTGGCTGGGGAGGAGGAAGCAGTGGATGAAAAGGATGCAGAAAGAAAGGAAGGCCCTGTCTGTGGAGGAAGAAGACCTTTTACTATTAGATTTTCACTTTGTGTTTGGAGACCTTACAGGCAAAAGAGACACAGGATTCACAATCTGTTAAGATGGATAGCGCCCAGACTCAAAGAAAGTGGATCTTGAGGTATGATTTTGTGCCTACATTCGGCAAACTTCTTAAACCCCTGACCATCAGACATTTTTGAAAACACTAACTAATGGTACAGCCAACGATACCAATAACACAGCAGTGGTACTAAGTAACAAAAATAAAGTGAAAGGCACATCAAAAACAAAACAGCCTTCCTATCTACAAAGGATTAACTATCACAAGGAAGAAAAATGTCTAAAGCTGAAGACAAATACCTAACCCTAAATTATGAAATAATTTTTTTTTTTTGTTTGATGTTCATCATGTTGTTCACTGCTGCAGCAGCTTTAACTATATGGGTAAATTATCTTAGCTAACTGTATTTGGGAAATGAAAGGAGAAGAGTCCAGGAGCTCCTGGGCAATGATCCTAGCAAAGTTTGATCTGGACCTAGAGAAAGGAGTCAAGCTTACAGTGCTTTGTAAAAGTATGTACAGAGGACAAAGTAGTAGCTTATAGAATACTTCTGAAACCAATCCTTTCTAAAAAGCCACAGATGAAGACAAAGTCCTGGTAGAGTGGTTCATAGGTTGGTACTAGGCTATTGGCCCTAGGACCTATACAAGCCTAGCCATAACAATTCCCTGGCTATTTCTTCAAACCCTATTTACTTCCCTGGACCCCTGTCTAGCAGGGCTTTGACACTGCTTGAATATTTATTTATTATTTATTTATTTTATTTAACATTTGTTTACTGGGAAAGTTCGACTGAGACAGAGCCCATTTTCAATGGAGGCCCTGGGAGATATGCTCTAGATTCATGTCTTTGGAATAGTTTTTTTATGGTGAGTATAACAAAAGGTAATGGCCTTAGAAAACCATATGGAACTAGTCTGTTTTGACACAGGTTCTCACTTCTTCTTTCCTTTACAAAAACCTAACAACTGATCCGAAGATCTGAAAGATTTAGTTCTGTCAAGATAGCACCTGGGTTGTCTATGGACGTCCAAAGTACGGAGTATTTTTCTCCCTCATTTTTCAGTTCAGAGAAGAAAAAAGTACAGTTTTGTACCTACCATAAATGTAGATGTTCGAAGATCCACATTGCTGCAGTCCTTACACTTGGGTAGTCCGCTGTCCTCGGTCGGCCCGAATATCAAAGTATAAGGCTGACGTCGGTCAAGGCGCATTTGACTGACATCAGGACGTCAGGGTACAAATGCGCATGACCGACGTCATATCCTCAGTCTTTTCTTGCCCCAGATGTCAGAAGACCCTAAAAATAAAGGCCAAAACCAAAAGACAGCAAACAACCAACCCACCACCCTTGCACTAACTATATGTACAATATATATATAATATACACAATATGTACAACCCAACCCACACAACCACCTCTAACTACAGAGGGAAGGAGGGAGTAAATTGACTGCAGCAATGTGGATCTTCGAACATCTACATTTATGGTAGGTACAAAACTGTACTATGTTCTTCATCTCACATTGCTGCAGTCCTTACACTTGGGTAGAATCCCAAAGCAGAGGTAAGGAGGATGGCTAACTACAAGGAAGCAGGAGCTGCTAGGATGCCCTGCAAAACAGCAGTGGCAAAACCAGCCCTGGATTTAGAGTAAAGTGGCAGGTGATAATGCCTAGAGAAAGTATGCACTGAACTCCAAGTAGCTGCTTCCAAAATATCCTTGGTTGCCACTCCCCTCAAAAAAGCTGTTGAAGTGGCAGTAGCCCTAGTGGAATGAGGCCTAATCCCAGCTGGAATCTCCTTGCCATGATGGGAATAACAGAAAGCAATGCAAAACCCAATCCACTTAGAAATAGTTTGTTTTGACACAGGCTTGCCCTGAGAACTCAAAGCAAAAGAAACAAACAACTGCTGAGACTGCCTGAACCCTTTAGTTCTGTCCAAATAATAACGCAACTGCCTGTGTACATCTAAAGTGTGCAAAATCTTTTCCCCTTTATTTCGGGGATTTGCATAAAAAGTAGGCAAATGAATAGTTTGGTTTAAAGCCACACTAGAAACCACCTTAGGCATAAAGGAAGGATTAGTACGTAATGATACCCTATCCTTATGGAAAATCAAGAAAGGCTCAACCGCCATAAGGGCCTGCAATTCAGAAACCCTTCTTGCAGAGGTAATTGCCAACAAAAAAGCAGTCTTCCATGATAAATATTTCAACTCAGAAGTAGCTGCAGGCTCAAAAGGTTGTAGAGTGAGTTTCTCCAACACAAAATTGAGATCCCAAGCAGGAGTAGGAGCTCTTCGTGGGGGTCTTAAATTCTTTGCCCCTCTAAGAAATTGCTTGAACAAAGGATGAGAAAACAATGGTGGAACACAATCATAGTGAGCCGAAATTGCTGCAGCATGAACCTTAATAGAAGAGAAAGACAAACCTTTGTCCAGTAACTCAGTAAGATATTGAACAGCCACACTTAAATTAGGCTCAGAAACATCAAAATCTTTTGCTGCACTCCAAAATAAAAATCTCTTCCATTTATCTGCGTACACTTTCCTTGTACTAGGCCTTCTAGCTTCCAAAATCACATTCAAAACTTGTTGTGGAAGTTGAGACCCTCTATGGTTCAAAACAGAATATGCCAGGCCGTTAGGTGAAGAGAGTGCAGTTTGACATTCAGCAAATGGCTGTCCTCCTGTGACAACAGGTGTGGAATCAAAGGCAAAGGCCATGGAGGCTTCCGTACCAGACTTCTCAGTAATGGGTACCAGTGCTGTCGAGGCCAATCTGGAGCTATTAAAATCATCCTTGGCTTGTCCTGTCTGACCTTTAGAAGTACCTTTGGGAGGAGAGGCAGAGGAGGAAAGGCATACACATGAAGATTGCTCCAATTGAAAGAAAGAGCATCCACTTTCCAAGCTGTGGGATGAAACCTTTTTGTGCAAAACTTTGGCAGCTGATGGTTTAGTGGAGAAGCGAACAGATCTATGTCTGGAGTTCCCCATGACACTGTCAATTTCTGAAATACATGAGGATCCAATTTCCACTCGTGGGGATCCATAATTCGTCTGCTCAACACATCTGCTAAGGAGTTCTGTGCTCCTGGCAGAAACCTTGCCTGAAGATTGAGCTGTAAACTGAGAGCAGTCTCCCACAAAATCATTGCTTGCCTACATAGAGGATAAGAATGCGTTCCCCCTTGCTTGTTGATGTACCACATGACAGTTGTGTTGTCTGTTAGAATCAACACCTGCCCTGGAAGAAGTAAATCCTTGAAAGCTATTAATGCAAATGGGACTGCTAACATCTCCTTCAGGTTGATATGTAGATGTTGTAGTCTGGCAGGCCACTTGTCTTGTATCCACTTTCCATTTAGATGAGCTCCCCAAGCTTTGTCTGAGGCATCTGTCGTTAAAACCTGACTCGCCTCTGGCCGGGTCACAGAGAGTCCCTTGTTTAGGTGACATTCCTGAGCCCACCACAAAAATTCCTTTTGAATGCAAGGTATTATTTGAATGACAGTGTCTAGATCCTGGCAGTGCTGTGTCCATACATTTTGAGATACCATTGCAGCTTCCTCATATGCAGTTTGGCATTGGGAAGCACCAGAATACAAGATGCCATGAACCCTAAGGCTTGAAGAACTGTCCTTGCAGTCAGCCCGGACTGATGAGATAGCTGATGGAAGTAAAGGGATAGACTCTTTTGTTTGTCCGGGGTTAAAAAGGCCATCTGGGATGCTGTATTCAGTCTCACACCCAGAAAGCACATGTCCTGAGAGGGTACTAGACTGGACTTTATTTCGTTCACAGAATACCCCAGGCATCTTAGCACTGCTATCACATATTCCAAATGATGAAGAAGCCGTTCCCTTCCTTGAGCCAGAATCAGGCAGTCGTCCAAATAAGGATAGATCTGTATTCCTTTTTGCCTGAAGAAAGCTATCACTGGAGCCAGAACTTTCGTGAACACTCTGGGCAGTAGATAAGCCAAAGGGCAATGCAGAGAACTGATAGTGAGAAGTCCCAGCTCGAAAACGCAGATACTTCCTGCAACTTAGTCTGATAGGAACATGAAGGTAAGCCTCCTTGAGATCCAAAGTTACCATCCAATGATCTTTGCCCAGCAGAGGTAAAAGCTGCTGTAACGTCAACATTTTGAACTTGGGAATGTCCAGATAAGTATTGAGGGTAGATAAATCCAAAATTGGTCTCCACGTGTTCCCCTTCTTTGGTACTAGGAACAGGCGTGAATAAAATCCTAGGCCCACTTCTGGCATAGGGACCGGCTGTATGGCCCCTATTTGGAGTAACAGAGAAACTTGCTTGTGAGCCTCTATTCTTTGTTGAGGAGGAACGTCTGGCATGCCTTTGAAAGGAGGCAAGGTATGGAAATAAAACCTGTAACCGTGGTGTATGATATCCAATACCCATCTGTCTTGGGTAATTAAACTCCAATTTTCTTTGAAAAGTGCCAACCTTCCTCCCAAAGGTGCTGCCAGACGAGAATGCTCTGGCAGCTGAAAAGGTAGGTCATTGGGTCTGTTTACGAAAGGACTGACCCCTGCCCTCACCCGAAGACTGTGCAGGAGAACTCCCTGTTCTAGGCCTGAAAGAGCCCTGAGCTCTGCCCCTACCACGTCTAGATCTACCCCTAGACTGGGAATCATAAGAAGGATACGCCCACCCCTTAGTAGGCCAATTTCTACTAAACTTTGGAGGCTGGACCTGCAAAAAATCTTTAACAGTCTGCACAGACTTAGCCTTGTCTTCCATTTTCTTCAAAACTGCCTCAACAGGAGGACCAAACAACACGTCAGATTGTAAAGGAGCATCTAAAATCCTTGTTTTAACATGTTCAGACAAATTTTGATCCCTTAGCCAGGCGTGCCTGCGAAGAACTGACCCAGTGGCAGCCACCCTAGATGAGGCCTGTACAGCATCAAAACCACATTGCAAAGAATGCTTACCCACCTGTTCAGAAACATGTACTAAATCTTGCAACTCTTTACAATCAATACCTACTGCCAGAGCATCAACCTTAGACTTCAATTGTGAAAGGAGATAGTTTTGGTATTTCAACATGTGAAACTGGCAATTCAAAGCCCTCATAGCAAGAGTGGAAGAAGTATAAACTTTCTTTCCCCATCTATCCAAGGCCCTAGCCTCTTTGTCTGCAGGAACCAGATTCTTAACAACGGAAGCCTTAACACCTTTAGGCCCCTGGCTAACAGTTTCTGGGTCTGCCCTAGGACTCTTAAAAAGATACTTATGAGCTTCAGGCACCCTGTAATACCTATCCGGCTTAACAGGAGCAGGAGGCAAAGAATCAGGATTAAGAGAAGCCTCTGTAAAAACATCTTCTACTACATCCAAAACAGGAGGTATAGCCAAAGGCCTATGCTGGGGTAAAAACAAAAATTCCCTAAGCCTTTTCCTGGAATCAGAGAAGTCCTGACCTTCCCACTTAAAATGCTCCCTCATGGAATGAAGAGTTTCTGAAAGAAAAATCCTCAGGAGGAGAAGCAGAAGGAGTAGAATCATCCACATCAGAATCCGAATAAGGAGAGTACTCCTGCAAGTCTTCAGCCGAAGACTCTGACACATCTGAAGCCTGCTCAAAACCACCCAGCTCAGGCTCCACCCTAGGCCTCTTATCAGGAGGGGGCATAGAACCCCTAATCAAAGTGATCAAATCTTCTGCCATTTTAAGCATATGCTTCTTGGGCACAGTTCCTGAAGAGCTAGGGGTAACACCAACTGAAGCTAAACCTGGCCTGCCCCGTGGGAGAAGCCTTAGAAACAGAGGGAGAGGGCCTAGCCACCCTAGGAAGGGAGGGGAGTATAGTAACCTGAGAAGCCCCCTCAGCCTGACTTGCCTCCTGAGAGGCCACATCTTGCAATACTAAAGTCTCACCCTGGGAACACAAAGAAACCTCCGGTGGAGCCACCGGCTCCACCGACAACTCTAAAGAACCGGCGTCCGGTACAGACGGTTCTTCCAGCCTAGGCTTAACTGCTTTGTCCTTGCGCTTCTTCGAAGAAGGGCGCCGGAGCATCCGACGGCATTTTATAATTGCACCGCTTCCCAAAGACTAACCTTGCACAATCCAACCTCCTCTTTATAGTGCGTTTATTAAATCTAGCACAAGAGCGACAGCCAACAACGTCGTGCTCAGGCCCTAAGCAAGGAATACACAAGGTATGATAATCTCTATGCAGTATCTGTTTCCCACAAGAAATGCAATTATTGACTTTTTCTGACATCCGGTAAATCACTGAGGCAAGAAAAAACTAAAATATTCCCCAATGGGGTACTTAGCCAACTTTGAACTCGGTCTGAAACTTCGAAATCGAAAAATCTCAGAACGCCAACCGGCACTTGCAATGCTGCTTCTGCATCAGACCATGCGGCAAAAAAGACTGAGGATATGACGTCGGTCATGCGCATTTGTACCCTGACGTCCTGATGTCAGTCAAATGCGCCTTGACCGACGTCAGCCTTATACTTTGATATTCGGGCCGACCGAGGACAGCGGACTACCCAAGTGTAAGGACTGCAGCAATGTGAGATGAAGAACATCTTAAGTTATGTACTTGCCATAATGATAGATCCGTGTTGTCTTCATTTTGCTGGTTCAACATGTGGGTTGTCGAATAAGGACGGATCTGACCTTAGCACCTTACTTTGACTCCTTCCCAATGCACAATCCCCCTCTCCTGCATGAATTACCTCAGAATGAGTTTTCTGACTGACCAAAAGATAACACACACACACACACACACACACACACACACACACACACACACACACACACACACACACACACACACACACAAACACACACACATCCAGGGGTTTATATTATTTTATATTATAAGTTCGAAGTTTGAAAACTTCGAATCCCATATGATCGACATCATATGAGTGAAGTTTTCAAACATCGAATGTTTCAACGGAGATTGCCACAGGGAATATTTCCCTTCACTTCAATGTAGTACGATCTCAGAGTTGGTATATTTAAGTAGCAGGGGGTGTGGGGGGTGCAAGGGGGCTTGCTCCCCCCCCCCTGCATAGACAGTCCAGCTAGTTTTTGTTTTGTTTTTACTTTGTTTATATTTTAAGTTCGATGTTTGAAAACTTCGCTCATATGAGATTCAAAGTTCTCAGACTTTGAACTTATAATATAGACCCCGCCCCCCCCCCCCCACACACACACATACACGCATATGTATTTACATATATCTAAAAGACAAGCAGGAAATGGAATAATCACCATATAGTGTAACAGATAAAAGGGGTCAGACTGGGTCTAAAGGAGATTTGGCAAATCCCTAGAAGTACAAAGACAATTTGGGAGGGGAGTTAAACCAGATGAAAAGAAGGCAACATGGATTTATTGCTATGGTAAGTACATAACTTTCATATCTGATGTTGTCTTTTTTCGTCTGATTCAACAGGGGGGGCAGAATCCCAAGCTACCCGACAAGGACCCGGGTGGTCTCAAGGAAGGACATTCCTTAGTATGGCAGAGTCGAAAGATATGCAAATCCTGGATAGCACATCCAACCTGTAGTGAGATACAAAAGTACGACTCGAAGACCAAGTTGCTGCTGCGCATATATCAGTAATAGGTACTCATTTTATAAGTGCTCTTGAGGTTGCCTTTGCTCTGGTAGAGTGCACATTAGGCTTTAATTGTAAAGGCATACCCTGTGAAGCATACACAAACGAAATGCAATTAGCTAACCATCTTTAGAGCGTTACCTTAGACACTGATTGTCCCAGCTTTTTCTTGGAGTAGAATATCAACAGTTGTTCGGATTTTCTGATAGTTTTAGTACAATAGAGGTAGAGTATAAGTTGTCTATTCACATTTAACATGTGTAACTTATGCTCTCCTTTATTGCTAAGAGGCAATGATTGGTTCAAGTTAGATTCAGAATCTACTTTAGGAAGCAAGGAAGGGTTTGATCCTAATAACACTCTGTCCTTATGAAAGAGAAGAAAGAGAGCCTTGGATGAGAGTGCCTGTAGTTCTGACACTCATTTGGCAGATGTAATGGCAACCAGAAAAACAGTCATCCATAAAAAAAACTTCATATCTATTGATGCTGCTGGTTTGCAGGGTTTTTGAACTGAAGAATGAAGTAAGATGGTGACCTTTCAGGGTGGGAATGGATCACAAACTGGGGGGGGGTCTCAAAAAAAAGGTTCCTCTCAGAAAGACTTTGGATACTTTGAGGGAAGCAATGAAAAAAGAAGTTATGTTCTTACCATAACGTTCCATGTTTGTTGTCCTGTATATAACAGATATATATACATCTACCAATAAAAGAGGTAAGTAACAATAAGGCTCCTTGTACCAACAGGAAAAGAAAACATGGTGACAAGGAGAACACCAAAGGTTGAAAGGCAAAGGATACTCAGCCATATCAGCCAAAAAATAAATTCCTCTCAATCATCCAGGATGGGGGAAGGAGGGAGGGATGCAAGAAGGAAGGCGAGATACAGAACAACAAACATGGAACGTTATGGTAAGAACATAACTTCTTTATGTTATGTTGTCCATCTCACCTTCCTTCTTTCTGTTTGGGACAGTGTACCTAGCACCTAAATCCCGGGTGTTTCACTGGAAGAGAGAATTCAGAACCGTGGAACCAAAGGATGCTCTGTTCCGAGAAGCCATGTTCACTTTGTAATGAGTAATGAAGGTATGTGGAGTAGCCCATGTTGCTGCCGTGCAAATAGTATCTAAAGGAAGCCTAGCTTGAAAAGCTAGCCAAGGACCTAGTGGAATGTCCCCTGACTTTCTTTGGGACTGACACATTCCTAGACTCATAAGCATGAGTAATAGTACTAGACAATCATTTTGAAAGAGTCACTTTGGAAATTAATGAGCCCTGTTTGCTCTGAGAAAAGGATACAAACACAAGGTGCAGGGTTCGAGTCTCACAAGGGATAATTGGCTAGGCTTAAGATGGCTCGCAAGGGCAGTTAGCTTAGTACTAATCTATGAATCTATGAATCTGATTTTATGATTTCCTTGGTCCTTTGAAGATAAAATCGTAACTGCTTGTGGACAACCAATTGATGTAATTTGTAATCTGCCTTGTTGCCATAATTTGGAAAGAAAACAGGAAGTTTAATTGACTGATTCAAATTATATTCTGAGCAGACTTTTGGTAAAAAGGAAGGATTAGTTGTAAGACAGACTCTATCCTTGTGAAAAATCATATAATGCAGACAGATGGAAAGTGCCTGTAACTCAGAAACTCAGCTAGCTGATGTAATCGTGACTAAGAAGAGAGTCTTCCATGATAAGAACTTCATAGGACAAGAAGCAGCTGGTTCAAAGGGAGGAAGGATCAGAGCGGCTAGTACTAGGTTTAAATCCCAAGGATGGAGAGGTTCTCGGACAGGAGGCCTAAATAGTGTAGTACCTTTCAAAAAGGACTTGTATAACTTATGGGACATGACATCAGAACCTAGGAGTCCCGCATGAAAGTTAGAAATAGCAGCCAGATGAACAAGAATCCTAGCAGCCGCTGGTCCTTTCTCGAAGGTTTCAGCCAGGAAATCCAAAATTTTTGCAACTGGGGCTGTAAAAGGATCAATGTCATTATGTTTGGCCCAGAATGGGAACCTCTTCCATTTACTAGCGTAGAGCTTCCTAGTAGTTGGTTTATGGGAAGAGACTAAAATATGTTGAACCATTGGAGAGATATCAGGGAGCCTGGCTATGATCAGAAGTGGAGAAACCAAGCTGTCAGCTTGAGAGTTCGAAGGGAAGGATGAAGAGCGCCTGACTGATGTGTCAGAAGTTCCAGAACTGGGTCCAGAATCTAAGGCTCCTCTTGCAGTTAATGTGATAGGAACAGGAACCATATCTGACGAGGCCAGTATGGAGCAATGGGGATCAGTTTGCAACTCAGCAACTTTGCTTTCTGAAGAACTTTTGGAATTAAAGGAAAGGGGGGGGGGAGCATAAAGAATCCTGGGGGGAGGCCAATCGTGGACCAGTGCATCTCTGGGTGACTGTCCCGGAGGAGGAACTAGGCCAGAAGAGCTGCTGCATTTGTTGTTTAGGTGAGAGGCAAAGAGATCGCAACGAGGCTGGCCCCATCTGTGGAAAATCATATCCGTCACATCTTGTTTCAGAGACCACTCATGGGGCATGAGAACTGCCCTGCTGAGCTTGTCACGTTGGACTTCCCCAGAATGTGCTTTGCAACCAGAAAACACTGAGAAGAGATCACCCAATGCCATACCCGAAGGGCCTCCCGACTTACGGGATAGGATTTGGTTCTGCCCTGCTTGTTGATGTACCACACTACTGACATGTTGTCCATCTGAATTGCTATATGGCCCAAAGGGAGAGAGTAGTGAAGTGCTTGCAACGCTAGTAACACCACTCTCGTCTCCAGAACATTGATGTGCAAATGGTACTCATGAGGTTGCCAAGTTCCTTGGACTGTCTGCCCCAGATAATGCCCCCCCACCCTATCTGGGAAGCGTCCGTGGTCACTGCGGCTACTGGAAGAAGGGCTACAAAGGGTTTGCCCAGAGTGACTAGGGGAGAGTGGAGCCACCACTGTAGATATTTCTTGCAAGTATCAGTGATTAAGATCATGTGTGACAGTGGCAAATCCTGATACGACCACTGAGTGAAGAGAAGCCATTGCAGGATCCTCATGTGGTAATGGGCTAGCAGAACTAGAGTAATGGCAGCCGCCATTAACCCCAAGACTTTCAGGACAAATCGAGCCTGAACCTTTGATTTTGACAAAAGAAGAGACAGACACTTGACCTCGAATGGCAAGCACTCTTTCTTGTGGAAGCTTGGCTATCATGTCTCATGTTTAGCTGCTCACCTATGAAAGTAATACACTGAGAGGGCAATAAGGCAGATTTTTCGTAACTTATTGTGATTCCTAGGCTTGCACAAGTGTGGATCGTGTGGTTCCTGGCCCTTAGGAGATGATACTTGGTGGTGGCAGAGAGGAGCCACTCATCTAGATAGGAAACACCTGGAATCCCAAACATCTCAGGTGAGCCGTGACTACTGCCATGCATTTGGTGAACATCCGGGGGGCCATGGTGAGGCCAAAGGGCAGAGCTCTGAACTGATAATGACTGGCTCCCAGCCGGAAGCGTAAATGTCTCCTGGACTGCATGTCCATTTTTATGTGGTTGTACGCATCCTGGAGATCGATAGAGCACATCCAATCATCCTGACCCAAAAAATTAGTAGAATGTACTGCAGTGTCACCATCAGGAACTTGGTCTTCTTTACTGACCTGTTTAACTTGCTGAGATCCAAGACTGGTCTCCAGTCCCCTGTCTTCTTTGGAACTAAAAAGAACCTTGAGTAAGTTCCGGATTCTATCTGGTCTGTGGGGACTTTTTGAATGGCTCTTTGCAGCACCGTTTTTACTTCTACAGCTGCTTGATCCCGAAGACTGGGTGGAACATCTGGGATTGTGGATTTTTGACATCTTGGGGATGCTTGGGTAAAGGGAATTTTGTAACCCCTGGATATTATGCACTGTACCCATTCATTTTCTGTTAAATCTTTCCAGGCTCTTGGATACAGTGAAATTCTGCCCCCGACTGCCTCCAGAGGTGAACAGTTGGGCAAATGGGCCGGCAAAGAACATATCCCTGTCACCCTGTTGCAGATCCCCCTTCCGCGAGGTTGGCGCCTCCCATTGTTATTTCCCCCTCTGCCTCTGGGGGAATTTTCTCCACGAGTGTCCTGCAAAGCTTCCTGGGAGTTATGGAACCACATTTTACCACTCTTTTGGCCTTTGGGATAAGGCCGGGATGGAGTGGAAAAACAGACTCCTACGGCAGAGAGAGTTTTGCCATCACGTTCACTCCTGGTAAGAGTCTCTATAACTTAAGGCCCGAACAAGGCTCAGCCATTAAAGGGGGCATTCATAAAGGAGGACTCGAAGGGCTCTGCAAATTGACATAGGCGCATCCAGAAGTGCCTGTGAAGAGCTACTCCTGTGCCTGCAGCCCTACTCACTCCATCTGCTGTGTAAGAAATCAAGCACATGGAGGAGTTGACAATGGAGGTTAGGGTTGCTAGCTGGTTAGCTGACTTAGACGCCACTCCCTAAGCTGAAGGACCCTGGAGGGCATCTCCCAACTCTATAAGGAGATCCCTCTGAAGCCTTGTAAAATGCATTAAGTAGTTCAGCGACCAAAGGGTAAAGGCCGCTGAAAGAAAGCACGCTTCCCATACGTATCCATGGCTCTAGACTCCTTGTTTGGAGGATGGATAGAAGAGGAAGTCTCCGCAAGTTCCTTCTTGGTGGCTGCTGCCACCACCATAACATCAACTGGCACGCCTTTGGAGAGGAAGGACTTGTCATCTGGTGCAGTTATAAATTTGTTTGGCCTTCTCGGAACAGGCTCCATGGACTCTGGAGCACTCCAAGCCTTTCGACACACGACAGTCAAAAATGGATAGAAAGGCAGAGATACCCAGGAGGGGGAAGGTCGGGAACCAAATGCATCCAGGTACATGGACATCCTCAGAAGGGGCAAGGGACTTCCAGTTTCCCCTCTGTCTAAGGATCTCCAGAATGTCTGAGAATGAGACATCTTCAGAGGGGGACCGTGGGGACCCTTCCGAGTCATCCAAGTCTATGTCAGTGGTGACAGACTCAGGGGAGTCCAGATGTTTCCTCTTACATTTTTTCTTCCTAGGAACCTCTTCTAAGACATGCTCAGGAGAGGTCTCGGAAGAAGAGGGGTCGCCCAGTGGGGCATCCTGGGGCATAGTTTCCCTGTACTTGGAAGGGAGAGAAGGATCCGAGGCAGACATAGGAATCGACAGGGATGGAGCCGAGGGTCGAGCCGTCTCGGTGGACAGCACACTCCTCATCACCTCGAAGGCCCTGCGGTCCAGAACAGAGGGAGGCTCCAGCTCAGAGGAGCCTGGAGACCTCCTCCGCACCAAAGGTGATGGCTCAGAGGCAGATGTGGGAGCCGAACTCACCTGCGCCGAAGCTCCAAGAGGGAGAGCGGGGTCAGACAAGGGTCCGATGTCACTTCCCTCCTCAAAACTGATGAGGGAGTCTCGGTGCCCAGACCTCTCAACAGAGACGACTGTCGAGGAGGTCAGAGCAAATGGAACCGACAGAGCAAGGATCGTCTGAACCGATGGTTCCACTGCTACTACCTCCATGCACTCCGGCTCCGAACTGGATGCAGTCAGAGGAGGAACCGAGATAGGGGCTGGAGCAGACAATGGAGCCATTTTCTTCTGGGCTGACACTGACAACAACTGAGCAAATACCCGTGTCTTAAGTAGTCTCTTCGCCACTCTCTCCACATCATCATCCGATAAACTCCTGGATGACCGAGAGAAGTGGGCTGAGGACCGGTGACTACCTGCTTCAGATTGTAACAGCGGTGACCGAGGCACAGATCTCACCGGGTCCAATCAAGGGGATCTTGACCTCTTGTGAGCCTGGGACGGCTCCGAAGCCACAGATGGAGCAGCCGGAACAGAGGAATCTTCGGAGCCAACAATCCGCTCCGAAGATTTTGATTTTGCCTTTGTTGGCACTGAAGCTGCAGCTGACAGAGAAGCTTCTTTTTCATCAGATTTTGAAGGCTGAGTAACCGAGGCAACCTCAACCTGAGGTTTCAACAACCCTCTAAGGATCAACTTATTGCACCTTTCCTGCAACACTCGTGCACTGAAAGCATGACACACACAGCACGAATCCTGAAGGTGGATGCACCTAAACTGTAAACACAACTTGTGTGCCCATCCATAAGGGACATTTTTTGCCAACACGAGTCACATTTTTTAAAACCTGACTGTTTTGTAGACTCTTTAGACACAATTTCACACAAAAAAGAATGCACTAAAGGAAAGATTTTTTTTAGAAGATAAAGAAGGGAAGCCTCTAACTTAAATAGCTAAAACTGCCAAAAGCAGAAAGCCTCTAACTTAAACGGCTTTTTCCCTAAGAAGCAGGGAGGGAAAAGGGAAAGAACACAACCCTGAGAAAAAACAGGCCGCCGACAACACAGATAAAACAGGCCTGAGAGGAAACGACAACCTATAAGCACAAACAACTGTAGCGAGTATAGGGATAAAATAAGAAGTTATGTACCTACCATAACGTTCCATGTTAGTTGTCTTCTCTCGCCTTCTTTCTTGCTTGATGGGTTCGGAGCCGATCCTCGGCTCCAACTCGGCACTTGCTAAGCTCGAGAGTCACTTTTACCAGCTCGAGGCAGCCCCATATCCCATGATGCAAGGCGGTAAGTACCCAGATCTCGTTTGATGACAAAGGGCAATAGCACCAAGCATAAAAACACTTCCAAAAGGAAGAAAGAAAACTTACAGGATGGAAGAAGAACCAGGTCTGAATGGTCTTCAGCATAATAATTTCTTATAGAAAGGTCTGTCCAGGCCTGGGGGAAGGAGGGAGGGTCGCAAGAAAGAAGGCGAGAGAAGATAACTAACATGGAACGTTATGGTAGGTACATAACTTCTTAATGTTAAGTTGTCAATCTCGCCTTCATTCTTGCTTGATGGGACCGCGTGCCTAGCACCTCTATCCTGGGTGGCTCAATGGAACAGACTCTTGAGGACTGTAGAGCCAAAACTGGCTCTGTCCCTGGAGGCCAAGTCCAATTTGTAGTGGGAAACAAAAGTATGAGGAGTGGCCCAAGTGGCCGCTGCACAAATAGTGTCTAAAGGAAGTCTAGCTTGAAAGGCTGTAGAAGTAGCTAAGCTCCTAGTTGAATGTGCTTTAGGTTTTGAGCACAGCTGTTTTCCCCGAGCAGATAAATTTCAGAGATGACCGAAGAAAGCCATCTAGACAAGGTCACTTTAGAAACAGGAAGGCCTTTCTTATTATCCGCATAGGAAACAAAAAGTTGATCAGATTTCCTAAATTTTTTTGTTCTGTCCAAATAATATCTGATTTGACGGTTGACATCAAGATAATGTTGTTTTTGTTCGCTCTGTCTGAATAGTTTGGGAAAAATACAGGAGACCAATGGATTGATTCAAATTGGTCTTTGAGGCGACCTTAGGCAAAAAGGTCGGATTAGTTCTCAATGATACTCTGTCTTTGTGAAAAACCAAATAGGGGGGGTCGAACCGATAGAGCATGAAGTTCAGACACCCTCCTGGCCGATGTAATAGCCACTAGGAATAAAGTTTTCCAAGAAAGAAATTTCAGGGAACAAGAAACAGCTGGCTCGAAGGGGGGAAGAATCAAGGATGTCAGCACTAAATTTAGATCCCACTGAGGAGGAGGATTCCTGATTGGAGGCTTTAGCAGGACAATTCCTTTCAAGAAGGCCCTGCAGAGCCTATGGGACATAATATTGTGATCTGCGATCCCGACATGAAAGTTCGAGATAGCAGCCAATTGAACTCTGACTGTGGAAGAAGAGGAGCCTGCATGAAAAATCTCTGCTAAGAAGTCCAGGACTGCCTGAACAGGGGCAGTGAAAGGATCAATACTCTTGGCCTTAGCCCAATAAGAGAAACGTTTCCATTTGCTTGCATAAATCCTCCTGGTAGAGGATTTTAAAGAAGCTACTATGATGTCTCTAACTGGGTTAGAGATCAAAGGAAGCCTGGCTAAGGAAGGAAGTGGAGCAACCATGCTGTGAGGTTGAGAGAAGGGATAGACCGGTGCAGCTGACTGGATTGGTGAATCAGAAGATCTGGCACTGGGTCCAGATGCCACGGCTGCACCAAAAGGTGACGATGGAGGAACGGGAACCAAACTTGTCGAGGCCAGTAAGGGGCAATGAGAATCAATTTGGCTCTCAAAACGGTTGCCTTCTGGATAACTTGAGGGATCAGAGGAAATGGAGGGAAGGCATAAAGAAGTCCCTGGGGCCAATCCTGGGTCAGAGCGTCTCTGGGGGGATGGCCTGGAAGAGGGAAGAGAGAGAAGAAGTCTGGGCATTTGCATTTCCAGAAAAATCTCTTCCGCTATAGATTGCTTGAGAGACCACTCGTGAGGCATGAGAATAGCTCTGCTCAATCTGTCCGCTACAATGTTGGTTTTCCCAGGGATATGCGTTGCTACCAGAAACCGATGAGAGGAGATTGCCCATTGCCATAGTCTGAGCACTTCTCGACACAAGGGGTAGGACTTGGTTCCGCCCTGTTTGTTGATATACCAAACTACAGACATGTTGTCTGTGTGGACTGCAATTGTCCCTACGGGAAGAAAGTCGTTGAGGGCTTGCAACGTTAAAAGCACTGCTCTCATCTCCAGGACATTTATGTGCAGGTGGTATTCGAACGGCTGCCACGTCCCATGAACCATCCTGCCCTGATAATGACCCCCCCACCCGATCAGGGAGGCATCCGTGGTGACAGTGGCTATCGGGGATGGAGGTACAAAGTGTCTGCCTTGGTGAACCTGGGGAGATGTGATCCACCAAGCAAGATGATCTTTGCAAGTCTGTGTCACCAGAATCTGGTGACGCATTGGAAGTTGTTGGTACGACCACTGTGTGAACAGCATCCACTGAAGAAGGCATGTAGAAGCGAGCCAGGGAAGAAGAGTAATGGCCGCAGCCATGAGGCCTAATACCTTTAGAACCATTCTGGCCTGTACTTTCTTGTTGGCTAGAATGATCCTGACATGACTTTGAATGTCTGAAACTCTTTGATCTGTAAGGGTAGCTGACATCCGAACAGTGTTTAAGTTTCGCCTATGAAAGTAATAGACTGGCAGGGCGATAAGGATGACTTTTCGAAGTTTATCGAGATGCCCAAAAGAGTACAAAGCTTTATTGTGTAATCCCTGGCTTGAATAAGCTGATGCCTGGTGGTGGCTGACAGGAGCCAGTCGTCGAGATACGGAAACACCTGGAATCCTTGACGTCTCAGGTGAGCCGTGACCACTGCCATGCATTTGGTGAACACTCTGGGGGCTGTAGTGAGACCAAAGGGCAGGGCTCTGAACTGAAAATGACTGGACCCCAGCCGAAAGCGGAGAAATCTCCTGGAGCGTCTGTGGATTTTGATGTGATAGTACGCATCCTGAAGATCTATTGAGCACATCCAGTTGTCCTTCTGTAAGAAGGGCAGAATTGACTGAAGAGTGACCATTCGGAATCTTGTCTTCCTCACAGACTTGTTGAGTCTGCTGAGATCCAATATTGGTCTCCAGTCTCCCATCTTTTTGGGGACCAAAAAGAACCTTGAGTAGATTCCGGGCTTTGAATGGTCTGTTGTAACTGGCTGAATGGCTCTTTTTTGCAGTAGTTTTGATACTTCTAACTCTGCAATTTCCCTTAGACTGGGTGGTACATCTGGAAGGGAATTTGAGGGGAAAGGACTTTCCTCGAAAGGAATTATGTAACCCTTGGATATGATCGACTGTACCCATCTGTCTTGAGTGAGGGAGTGCCAGGCTTCTGGGTACAGTGATAATCTTCCCCCGACTGCCTCCAAGGAGGGACAGCCGGGCAACATCTCAGGGATGCTGAAAGGGCTTGTCAGAGAGAGGCTCTCTGTTTCCCTGGTTTTTTGGACCCCCTCTGCCTCTGGAGCGGCGTCTGTTGTTGTTACCCCCTCTGCCTCTAGGGGTAAACTGACCACATGAATCCGGCGTGACTCCTTGGGATTTACGGAACCACATTTTGCCACCTTTCTGTCCTTTGGGGTAAGGTCTAGAAGGGGTGGAAAAACGGACTCCTACGGCAGAAAGAGTCTTGCCGTCCTGCTCACACCTGGTCAAAGTTTCCTTCACTTGAGGGCCAAACAAAGCTGACCCATCAAAGGGAGAATTTGTGAAGGACGCCTTAAAGGGATCTGCAAAGTCACATAGCCGCATCCAGGCTTGGCGTCTAAGAGCCACACCTGTACCTGCGGCCCTACTCGCTCCATCAGCAGCATATGATATTAGCCGCATGGAGGAGTTTGCAATGGAATTAAGGGTTCCTAGCTGTGAAGCAATTTTTTCCTGAGCTCCTGCAGCTGTAGGATCCTGAACAACATCACCTAGCTCCTTAAGGATATCCCTTTGGAGTCTGGTGAAGTGACATAGGTAATTCAGCGAACGCATAGCAAAGGTCGCTGAGGAAAACATCCGCTTACCGTACCTATCCATGGTCCTAGAGTCCTTATTAGGAGGATGGATGGGTACGGAAGGATCTGCAAGTTCCTTCTTGGTGGCAGCAGCCACCACCATGGCATCAGCGGGGACACCCTTAGTGAGGAATTGCTTATCACACGGGGCAGTAATAAATTTTGAAGGCCTCCTAGGGACTGGCTCAACAGAGTCAGGAGCAGCCCACGCCTTTCGGGCAATAACCTGCATAAGGGGGTCGAAAAGCGGAGACACCCAGGAGGTGGAGGGCCGAGATCCAAACGCCTCTAGGTATACTGACTCATCCTCAGAGGGATTATTGGTGGGCCAGTTTCCCCTCTGTCTAAGGAGTTCTAGGATGTCTGAGAAGGAGACATCCTCAGAGGGGGATCTTGGGGATCCCTCTGACTCATCAAAGTCAGTATCTGAAGTGATAGACTCGGGGGAGTCTACATGTTTCCTCTTACAAGTCCTCTTCCTAGGAAGATCTCCCGAAACATCAGGAGAATCCTCGGAAGAGGGGGAAATTCCCAATGGGGAAACCTGAGGCGGAGGATCTCTGGGTCCTGTAGCAAGAGAAGTGGCAGAGATGTCCACAGGCACTATAGAGGGAGGAGCTAAGGGAACAGACTGCTGGCTGATACCAGTGGCCAGCACACTCTTCATCACCTCGAATGCTCCCCTCCCAGGAAGGTCCGAGAGAACCCGTTCCGAAGAGCTAGGAACTCCAGGGACCACCGAAAGGGAAGTCTCCGAGGCAGATGTCGGAGCCGAGCTCACCAAGGCCGAGGCTCCAAGGGGAAGAGCGGGCTCGGACAAGGGTCCGATGCCACTCACCCCCTCGGAGGAGACCATGGAAGCCCGGCCACCGAATCCCTCTAAGGAAGGTCTCGAAGAGGAGATAAGAGTAGAGGCTGAAGGAACAGAAGGAGGTATCTGTCCTTCAACCTTAGCAGTAACCATTCCCGAAGACTCCAACTCCAAGCTCTGGGGTAGAGTTGAAGGAGGAACTGCAATGGGGTGTGGACCAATAGTCGTCTGTTGAGACGGACTATGTAATCTACTGACCACTCTCTCTAAGTCATGGTCAGAAAGCCTGGATGACCTTGAAGATCGGCTCCGATGGCTCCGTTCCGAGAGGAGAGGCGAAGCCGTAGCTGAAAGTATCGGCTCCAAGGAAGGAGACCTAGACCTCTTCCTCGAAGGAGCCATCGGAACCGATGAAACTATTGAACCTGTCGGAGCCGACAACTTATCGGAGCCGACAGGTAGCCTCGATGCATCGGCTCCAGCCGGAGCCGATACAGCCACAAAAGTAACGGTGTCAGAGCCGATCGGAGCCGACACCGATGCCTGAGCCACATGGTGGTCGGAACCGATCGGAGCCGACACCGAAGTGGTCGAACCAGAATCGGGAAGACTTAGTTAAGCCAGAATCGGCTCCAGCCGGAGCCGATCTCGACTCAGAACGAGTCGGAGCCGAGGCCGCAGGCTTTGACACAGAAGCCTGGGCCTTGGAAGACTTGGCAGTCCTGGATGGAGCCGACTTAGCCGGAGAGCCCTCCGGCTTAAGAAGGCCCCTCAAAATCAATTTATTTCTTCTTTCCTGCAGGACTCTCTGGCTGAAAGAATGACAAATAGCACAGGAGTCCTGCAGGTGAAGAGGCCCCAGGCAGTACAGGCAAGAAGTGTGACCGTCTGTCAGAGACATTTTCTGACAGCACGAGTCACACTTCTTAAAGCCTGAGACCCTTTCTTTAGACATGGTGCAAACACAGACACACACACCAGTCAAAGAAATTAAATTAAATATACCAAAAGGTATAACTAAACACACACACACACCCTAACAGGGGGGGGGGGGTGTGGGATGGGAGATAGTTCTGACTAAAAAAATAAGAAGAGACAGATAACTTTCTGTCAGAAAATGTTTAAAACTAAAATAAAACTAACAATAAAGGGTTTTTTAGTTAAAAGGGGATAAAATAGCGAAGTAACAAATCACTTACCAGGAGCTGGTAAAAGGAGGACCTCATAAGGGCAAACGAGATCTGGGTACTTACCGCCTTGCATCATGGGATATGGGGCTGCCTCGAGCTGGTAAAAGTGACTCTCGAGCTTAGCAAGTGCCGAGTCGGAGCCGAGGATCGGCTCCGAACCCATCAAGCAAGAATGAAGGCGAGATTGACAACTTAACATCGACAGTTAAACTCTAACTAACAATACCAATTAGACCTGACCAACAGCAATTTTTAAAGAAAAAATTAACTACTTAGCCTGAGCCAGCAGAACACATTCTCTACGCTGCAAGCGGCAAATGAGATCTGGGTAGCTACCGCTATGCATGCTGGATTAAGGGGTGAGCCTTGAGCCAGTTAGGACCCTTCAAGCTTTAGAACCCAGAAAGAAGGAAGGCGAGATGGACAACATAACATGCATTGTTGAACCCTACATGGAAGTTTGAAATGGCTACTATATGTATTTCAATTGTGGAATAGCTTGACCCAGTCAAGGAAAGCTCTGAAAGAAATTCCAAAATTTTTGGAAGAGGTGCTGAAAAGGGATCTAATCCACTAGAAGAGACCCAGCTAGAGAAACACTACCATTTGCTCTTGTAAGTCTTTTTTGTTGAGTTTCTTTGAGAGAAAGATATGATATGGACTAACAGGGAAGAAAGCACGGCGGCTCTGGCAATTGTTAGAACAGGAGAAACCATGCAGTTAGTTTTAGGGTTTTGATATCATGTAGAAGTAGCCCGGCTGGGTGTGTGAGGAGATCTAGAACAGAAGGCAGTAAACTATAAAGGAGAACCATACCTGCAGAGGCCAGAAGGGGCAACAAAGGTTACAGTGGTCTTACACTCCATTGCTTTCTGAATGAATTTAGTGATAACAGGGATAGGTAGAAAGGCATAAAGGAGACCTGGGGGCCAAAGATGGACTACAGCATCTCTTGGTGACTGTCCCTGTGGAGGAATGAGGGCAAAGTAACTTCTACATTTGTCGTTTAGATATGAAGCAAAAAGGTCACAGCAAGGTTGGCCTCTGCAGCTGAAAATCTCTGTTACCACCATTTTGATGACAGAAAACTAGTGACGCAGGAGTATATTTCTGCTGAGATGTCCGCTGAAAGGTTCAACATCCTAAGGTATGTGCACTGCTACTAGAAAGTGATTTGAAGACATTGCCCACTGCCAGATTCTCATGGATTCTCAGCAAAGAAGATATGACAGGGTTCCACCTTGTTTGCTGATGTACCAAACCACTGCAATATTGTCTAACCCTATGGCAATTACATACCTGGGTAAATAGTCCTGAAGTGACTACAACATAAGTAGGACTGTTCTTAACTCAAAGATGTTGATGTATAGCTTGGCCTCTATCACACACCATGTTCCTTGGAATGTTTGCCCTTTCAAAATCCATCCCCACCCAAGAAGGGAGGTGTCCATGTTCACTGTGATACTGGATGATGGAAGAGTCTGTCCTGAGTTACTGAACTGGATGAACTCCACCGCAAAATGTGAACCATGTAGACCTGCGTGATTCATACTCTGTAATAAAAGGAGGAAATTCTTGAGACCACTGCACAACTATGTGATATCTGGCTAAAGGGACTATCACTATGGAGGAAGCCATCAGACTTAGCAGTCGTAAAAGCAGTCAAACTTGGGATCTGGGATGATTTACACCTGCAGAGCTATGGATCTGATTAATTTGACGTGTGGTGAAGAAAGTTTTGATGCCTGATGTACAGTGTCTAAGTGGCAACCTATGCATTCTATGGACTGAGTAGGAGGCAGATTACTTTTTGTTGGTGTTTACAGAAATGCCCAGATGTGTTAGCAACTATAACAGGAATGAGTGATGTGTTAGAACTAGATCCTAGCATTTTATAAGCCAAATGTGTAGATATGGGAATAGGCTACCACAGCTGCCATTATCTGCGTGAGCATCCAGGGGGCTGCGGTGAGATGGAATAGCAGTATTCTGAATTGATAATGACTGGTTCACAGCCAGAAATGAAAGAATCTCCTGGATTGCTGCTGGATCTTGGTATAATAGTAGGCATCATGGAAATTGATGGGGCATATCCAATCATCTTTCCTCAGCAGAAGTACAATAGACTGTACTGTGACCATATGGAATTTTACCTGTTTTAGAAATTGATTCAGACTGTTGAAATTCAAAACTGGTCTTAGGTCCTCTGTCTTTTCTGAAACTAAAAAGAACCCTGAATAGACTCCTGATATTAGTTGGTCTTGGGGACCAGTTGGATGCCTCTTTTTCCAGCAACTTTGAAACTTTTATTTCTATAGATTCCAACCGACTGGGTGAAGTATCAGGAAACATTTGTTTTGTTTTTGCGGTTTCCAAAAATGGTATTGTATAACCTCTGGTAATGATCCTTAGCACCCAAGAACTGGAAGTTATATTTTACCCGGCTAAAGGGTGTTAGGAGAAGTGTCCCTTTACTGACTCCAGAGTGCAGAAATTGGGCAAGCATTCAGGGATGCTGAGAAGGTTTCTCAGTGAATGGCCCTTGAAAACCTTGGTTTTGTGGAACACCTCTGCCTCGTGGGTGACATCCAATAGAATTGCCTCTGCCTCTGGAAGGCCTACACCCAAAAATATCCACGTGAAAACCTTGAGATTTTTTTAACTACATTTTTCTTCCCCCTCTGATTCCTGAGGGGGATCTCAGAGGAGTTGAAAAACAGATTCCAATGGTAGACAAGGTCTTACCATCCATCTCACTTCTGGTAAGCGTATCCTTGACTTCTGGTCCCAATAAAGTGGAGCAGTCACAGGTGCCACTTATGAAGGATGTCTTAAAGTTGTCCATAAAGTTGCACAGCTGCATCCAGGCACGATGTTGCATAGTAATACTTATACTGGCTGTTCGTGTTGTGCTATCTTCTGTATTAGAAAGCAGTCTCATGGTAGCATTCAGTGCTGACTCTAGGGTATACAACTGGGTATCTACAATTTTTTTGATATACAATGGTAAGTTACGCACCAGGGAATTTAAGAGTTCCTTAATCAGATCCCACTGCAAATGTGTCAGGTGAGCCATGTAGTTCAACGCAAGAATAGAACAGTTGGTTGAAGCATGAGTCCATTTCCCCAGTCTGTCCAATGCCCTGGACTCCCTGTTAAGGAGATGGATAGAGGAACTCTCTTTGGACAGCTCCTTTTTAGTGGCTACTGCTATTACCATGGCATCTACAGGGGCACTCTTAGCCAAGTGTTTTCTTTCTTTGGGAGCAACTAAAATTCTGTCTGATTTCTTTGAAATGGGCTCTGTCACCTCTGTCACATCAGGTTCTTCCAGGCTTTCTGAGTAATGAGGTCAACTAAGGCATTGGAAGGAGGGACTACCCAGGACGTTGAAGGGCCAGACCCAAAGACTTTGAGAAACATTAACTCATCAGAAGAAGGAGTTTCAGTGGATCATCCCCCTCCTGTTTCATCAATTCAAGAATGTCTCCAAAGGAGACATATGGGGGAGGATCTTGGGGAACCTTCCCTTCATTTAAGTCAGTGTCTTCAAGTACAGACTCAGGAGCAGAGTCAATTTGCTTAATCTTACAAGTTCTCTATTAGGAAATGTGCCTTGCGACTCTTGAGGGGGACACATTGGAATTGGACATGGGACTCGAATGCCAAGTAGTCTCAAAGCCTAAGGGATTCATCTGTCACTGTCAGAGTGTAAGGAAGTAAGAGCCATCTTCAGAGGAAGTCTGAATAGATCTGAACTCTGAGCACATACTAGTCATCTCGTTCCAGCCAAGGCCCTCTCCACTGCCTCGAAAACCAACTCAGCAAATGGAACAAAAGAAGGGCCACCAAGGTTAGCAGAATCAAAGGCCCTCTTGATTCCAAGGGCTAAAGGCTCTGAGGAGGACCTCTAAACTGAGATGCTCAATGCAGAAACTCTGAGAGGTAGGGATGTCTCTGAAAACCTCAAGGTCAACTCCACCATCGGAGTTCTGACACCGATGCTCTGGCTCTAATACTCTACTTGACCTACGTGCATGAGAGTGGAGTGAGTGAGGAAGATGTCAAAGCCAAAGTCTCCAGGGCTACTGACTCAGAAGCTGGTACCGCAGCAAGGATGGATCCAACACACACTGACGCCAAGAATGGAGATGGCGTAGAAAGCTGAACAGTCAGGGTGGAAGGGGCTGATCCCAGTCCTTTCCTCAGGGACAGAGCAAGGAGGACTCCTAGCTGAATCTGAGTCCTAAATCATTTAGTCAGCATCAGACTCAGTGAGACTCCTAGTAGAACGACCAGAGTTCGAGGATGAGGATAGCAAAGCAGGCCTCGAGGCTAATTTTTGTAGAATTGGTGATTGAAGACTGGGGCTGATGGGCTCCAGTGTAAAAGAAGTCTTTGGTGATGGAGTTTGGATCCTAGAAAAACAGGATCCAACTGTCTCAAAACTTTAGGAGCTGAACCCGCAAAAGCTGTGGGGTTGAGAGATCTTTCCTTGGATTTATCCAAGTGATCCTAGGGTCTCCTTTCTTTAGACTTTTGTTTTTTTAGCTCTATCCTTTTCTCTCTCTCTGTTTCCATCTCTCCCATTACCTATCTCATTTCTTCTCAGAGGAAGTGGAAGAGGTGGATGCCTTCGGTTCCAAAGACATTTTGGACCATGTCAGCATGGGAAGGAAACCTTTTAAAATTAGTTCTTCCCTTCTCCCCTGGAAGGGTCTGGTGCCGAACACAGTACAAATGAACCAGGAATCCTGCAAGAAGGAAGGACCCAAAGAGTAGACACATTGTGAGTGTGGGCCTTGAAGGGGTATTTTATTCCCACAGGAGGAACAGTTTTTAAAACCTTTTGATATCAGAATCAGAATAACAATAAAGATGTATATAAATCTTAAGTACAAGTTATCTAAGTAACTAGATTACTAAACCAACTACCTATTCTGATACTATATAAAGGAACATACACACACACGTGCGCACACACGCGCACACACACACACACACACACACACACACACACACACACACACACACACACAGAAGGAAATATTAGAAAATCACACTGATCTACCTTTAACAACTACTAATAACGTAACACTATTCTAGCCTAATAATAGTTATGAAAATTCTGAAAATGGAGAAAAATTTTTCCACTTACATGAAAAATGATGGAGATCTCAGTCTACACATGCAGTTTAGTCAATTACAAACAAGATATGGGGTAAGTCAGGCAGGAGAGGGGAATTGTGGGCAGGGGAGGAGTCAGAACTCTGGGACAAAAAGCTTTGATACAAGCTGCCAAGGTCAAATCCAGCTGACTCTGGCGACTAACATTTTGAATCAGATGAAAAAAGACAACATTAGATCAGGGAGCTGGACAGTCTGACTTAAAGTAAACTTGGATACCACTTTAGATATAAAATGATTAGTTCTCAAAGAAACCCTGTCCCTGTAGAAAATGAGACAGTGTTGACTCACCACAAGAGCTTGCAACTCAGATACCCTTCTTGCAGAAGTCAGAGCAATCAGTAAAACTGTTTTCCTTAAGAACCTTAAGTTAGCCAGAACAGCTGGTAGAAATGGAGCAAGTTTTAGCTTTTCTAACACAAAATTAAGATCCCAAGGAGAATCCACCAGTTTTCTTGTAGGCCTGATATGCAAAACCCCTTTCAAGAACATTTTGACATAAGACTGCACTGAAAGAGGAGGATGCATCGGCAAACATTCTAAAATGGCCGATAAATGAACCTTGACAGAGGAATAAGAAAGGCCATAGAACAATAACTCACACAAATATTGTAGAAGCAGAGAACAACTAGCCCTGAATAGGTGCTGGTAGTGTTGTTGATACCAACTAGAAAACCTTTTCCATTTCCTAATAAACGATTTTCTAGTAGCAACTTTCTTGCCTCCATTAGTACCTGCTGCACATCTTCAGTGAACAGGTGTCGAGAAGAGTTAAGGCTCTATCATCCAGGCTGTCAAGTGATGTTGGCTGATGTCAGGGTGTTTCAAACACCAGGTAATAGACCCCCCACCGTGAAGTACAGGAGCTTCCCAGACACCTTTTGCTTATATGTTGGTAGGCACCCTGAAGGTCCACAGAGCACATCCAGTGCCTCATCTCTACGCTGGGAAGTACTACCTGCAGCATAATTATCCAAAACGTCATATTGTTTTACATATAGACTTATGCCTCTGAGGTCTAGGATGGGCTAGAGGTCATTTACCTTTTGAAGAACCAAAAATAATTTTGAATACACTATGGTCTGGATGGGATCTCCTGAATGTCTCTTTTCATAAAGAGATTTTTTTTACCTCTAGTCTGACCATAGCCTTCTTGTGGGGTGGCATGTCAGAAAGAATCAAGCAGACAGGCCCTGGAAATGATACAAAGTGCACACTGTAGTTTCTGGATACTACATAAATCAGATGTTATAGCCCCTGGATACTATCTCCCCAATTCTCTTGTCTTATGTGATGGTCTGCCATTCAGGAATGTGCAAAGAGATTCAACTCCCTATCAAGAACCTCCAGAGCAGGACAGTCATGCAAATCAACTGGAACTCTGCAGTTGGACCCAGGATTCTGGACTATAAAATCTCTAGTTATGTGATCCGAACCACCTCTGTATTTACAGTGGCAGCTCTTTTGGAGAAGTCTGTGGCCATACTGCTCAAATTGGAGCTACTGGCCTTTCTTAAACCACAAGTTTTGCTACAGTCCTCTGGTTACCTGTCCTGCATGGTGGCCAGCCACACAGTTTAGGGAAGGGACAGATGCCCACAGCTATCCTCAAAGATGGACAGTTGGTAAGTATTCAGGGCTGATGATTCCGGCTTTCTAAGAAGGGTCCATGCAAGTCCCGATTCCGCGGACTTCATCGACCTCTAGGTCAGTGTCAATTTAAGGAGCCAGCTCTGCAGCAACAGCTCCTTTATGAATTAGGATGGAAGGCAGAAGCTGGTATTTTCTACACCACAGTGACTTAGAGCTATTCTTATTTTTATTAAACGGTCATTGAGGGCTCTCATATCTATCTCTTATTAAACGGTCATTGAGGGCTCTCATATCTATCTCCTACAGCAGGCAAAATCATGCCTTTTTTCATACTTTGATAATCTTTCTTTCACTCTAGGCCCAAATAAGGTGGCACCATCATACTGGGCATTGGTGAAACACACTTTAAAATTGTCCTCAAAATCACATAAGCGGAGCCAGGCATAGAAGCATATTGTAAAATGAGTGATTCTCGCCTTTTCTGCTCCATCCACTGTCTTACGAAGCAGCAGCAGGGAAAGGTTTGTGATATTCAACATCTTCCCCAGGATAGCCTGAAACTGTTTTTGGGAATCTTCTTCACGAGGCTGTTTCAAAGAATCTATAACCTGATTTGCAAAGTCCCTCTGAAAGAGATTCATGTGCACTGGGTAATTCAATGTCCTTAAGGCAAGCCTGCTTGAGGCTTAAGCTTGCTTCTCCATCCTATAGTAGTATTTTCTCTATCAAGAGGATGAATAGAGAAAGACTCTTTGGACAGTTCCTTTTTGGTTACTGCTGTAATGATTGTGGAGTCCACCGAAGGACATTTTGACCAGAACTGCCTATCTTCAACAGGGCATAAAAGTTTGTCAGATTTATGTGGAATAGTCTCTGCTGTGTCAGGCTCCTGGCATACCATCCTACTGACCAAGTCCATACAAATGTCTGCTTGCTGTACTACCCAAGAGATAGAGAGAGCAGAACCTCATGCCTCAAAGATCACTTTCTCATCATGGCAGGGTAGTATGGTGCGCCAGAATCCCCTATGTCTCTTAAGCTCTTGATAACCATGGCATCTCCTCAATGGGATTGTGGGAAACATTCTTGGATCCTCCAAGTCTATGTCTGAAGTGGCAGACTCCATAGGGAAGTCCGCAATGTCTTCTTTTACAAGTTCTCTTACTGGACTCTTTGACTGTGACTTATTTGAGTCACCTGAAAAGTCTGTTAGCATAATAACCTTTTCTTTTTGGACATCTGGCCTACTTTGTCCCTAGAACCATGAAATTAAAGTTTAGCAACAGTTAGGTGGCTACTTAAGGATGCACTGTAGAACTTATCTGTAGGGAAGCTATTATCCTCTCCATGACTCTGAACAGCACTCTTGAATTTGTTGGTTTGTGGAGTCCAACTCTGGAGATGAAATGTTCCTCATCAAAGCAGTAACTGCTGCAACCAAAGGCCAAGCCTCCAGTGCCATTGAACCAGAGGGGTCCAGGTTAGAGACTGGGGCTGACCGCTCAAATCCCAAAAACTCTTGACACCGAAAAGGGCACCACACAGGGCAGAGCCAAAGATGGCACCAAAGACTTGGAGTCAAGCAGTCGGAGCTGGGACTCACTTGATCCTAAGGGTCTTGGAGTTGTGTGAGTTGGATGTGAAGCAATCAGAACTGAATACACAAGTTTCAGAATTGATAACACAAAGTCCATGAGGCATCCTGACTCCAATGCCACCATCTCAGAGGCAAGTGCCGGGAAAGGAATTAATAATGGAGGACAGGGGGGCAATCCAGTCCACCCTAAGTACAGAGGGTACAGAATGATGCCCTATACCATCCAAATCTTAACAAAGCACCTTATAATGGAGTCCCAATCTGCTTCTGTAGTTCTTTTAAATTAGCTAGCAGAACTTATAGAGGCAGGTGTAAGACGTCTAGAAGGAATAAGTGTCAACAGTTCCCTCTGATGTTTGTCTACTTGGAAGGGGGTGACATGTCTGTAATACAACAGTTTAGGCGACTTGGCTGCAGCTATCAACGTGCAAGGAAGGGAATAATCTTGGGGTTTCGGAACTTTCAGATACAATGAAGCAGTTGGGTCCTGTGATCTCCTTTTTATAGAATCCCTGTCTTTGCCTTCACCTTTGTTTTTATCCCTTTTCCCTTCGGATCTGGATGCAAAAAGCCCTGTACTATTAATTTATTGAGGGAAACTGCCAGAGCCCTGGAGTTGAAACCTTGACAAAGTCCATAATTCACATCGAAATGCTTCAGTCTTAAAAAAATAATGCAGGAATCATGTGGGTCCTGGGAGGAATTTGGTTCCTACATGTCACACATTTTTAAAAAAATCTTAGAGCTTTCTTCATTCCCAAATGCAATTATTACAGAAGAATGAACATGCATACTACAACACCTTATAAAGGACCAGCCAAAAACACTTAAAAAATAAGAGCTCACTAGGTTGCATGCCTGAGGATCGTCCACTTCCAATGGCAGCGAACACAATCTGAGGTAAAACAAGGAGCAGAGAATTATACAAAGGAAAAGTTAAGGAGTTCCAGGCAGACACACTAACAAACACCCTGACTGGATACAATAGTTGGCTCCAGTTCCATTAGGTGGATTGATTAGACAGACAGATGAGGATTAAAAGAACAACCTCAAAACATAGTAAATAAAACAAAAACTATCAGCCACAACTCAAAAGATACAGCTTTAAAAAGCAGAAATAGCTAGAAAATGCCAAAAGCATGACAGTGATCTGATGGGAGTGGGAAAGAAAGTACAGATGTCCTAAGCTATACTGGACATATCCTGCTAAGGATTGGATGACTGGCCAGCTTCCAAAATTTTAGTGCACATTCCACACTCATCAGCTGTCCAATTTAAAGATAACAGTATAAAGTCAGTGATTAGGGTTCCAAATCTTCAGAGCGATCTTACCTAGGGTAAGGTAAGCTACAGCCCTGCCAGATAGGTATGTGCTAGGTGAGAGGGAAATATAAAATACCCAAACCCTGGCATAAACACAACAAAAAGAATGGGGAAGGGGGCGAGGGGTGCTCGTATTGCAACAATGATCTGTTTGAACATCTGCTGTTATGGTTAGTTTACTTACATAACTGTACAACACTCATCGCTAGATCACTGTTGCAATAGCCTAAGCCACATGGAATGAATACCAAAGCTTAACAAAGAGTGGGAGGTGGAAGAAAGATCACAGTCCTGGAGCCCCTGGAAAATAGTCCTAACAAAGCCTGCTCTGGATCAAGAGTAAGAATCTAGTTTGTGATGCTTGGTAATGGCATGCACAGAAGGCCATGCTGCTGCCTCTAATACAGAGACCATCCCATTCCAAAAAGCTGCAGAAGTAGCCGGAGTCCTGGTAGTGTGGGCCTGACCCTGCCCAGAAGTGTCTTCTTATACTGAGAACAACAAAAAGCAATAGCATGAGACAACGTTTTGGAAACTGTTTTTACAGCAGTCATCCTTTTTTCTTACCTTCATAGAAAATAATTGATTAAAACTCCTGAAGTATTTTGTTCTATAAAGACAGCATCTGAGCTGCTTATCGACATTCAAAGTATGCAGAATTCCTTTTTTTATTTTTAGTTCCGGATAAAATACAGGGAGATGAATAGCTGGCTCAATGTTAAGTTCTGTAACAACCTCAGGTATAACAGAAGGATTTGTTCTCAAAGTTATCCTATCCTTGTGAAAAATGAGACTGAGCTGACTGTCCATAATAGCTTGTAACACAAATATTCTTCTTGTAGAAGGCAGAGCAATGAGTAACAATTTTCCAAGATAAGAACTTCAAATCAGCCTCCTGAGCAGGTTCAAAAGGAATAAGTTTAAGTTTCTCCATTACAAAATTAGGATCCCAAGAAGAATCCATATTTTACATGGGGTGGCTATGTGAATCTCCTTTCAGAAACTGTTTCACTTCAGGCAGAGCAAAGGGGGGGGGGGCACTGGCAAACAAGCAGAGATGTCCAAGAAGAGAATTTTGATAGAATAACAAGAAAGGCTAGAGGATAATAACTCAGACAAATACTTTAGAACCAGAGGATTCTGAACCTGAAAAAGGCCCTGATATTACTTTGACACTAGCTAGAAAATCTTCCACTTAGACAAATATGATTTTATAGTAGCAGGTTTCTTCACCTCCTTTAATACCTGCTGCACATCCTCAGAAAACCGGTTCCTAATTCTATCATCCAAGGGAGTAAAAAAAAATGTAATTTGGAGTGTATCAAACAACCCTGAACTGTGTGAGCAAGTCCATCTTGTGAGAAAGCTTGTGGTTATTGCCTTTGTCCAATTTCAAAAGAAGGGATAACCTGGAACAAAAGGGTGTTCACAGGCTCATAGGTAAGTACTAAGCTGGATGGCCTTGCTGGCCATTCTAAGCCTAGTCAATTTCCCTTTTTGTGCTCAAAATAACCTATCCTATTTGGTTACATACTAGCCTTACCCAACCCATGGTCAATAATTATATATTACCCCTAATGAGAATAACTGGGATCATACCATAGATAATTTAAGGGGAACTATGCATGGGATAAAGCTTTCAAGAGCTGCCTATGTCCATTAGTAGTACAGGGGCAGTCCTGGTAAACTTTCTATTTCACAACCATAATTTTAAGTTGCACTTGAATATGGACAGGGATGAACTTTTTTTTTTTTAATGCAGATGGGGTGTCTGTTCCAGAGCAGCAGTATCCTCTGCAAGACACAGTATAACTGCCCTTCCAAACCATTCTGTTGATATTACAGAGGAGGTTTAGATCTCTAGACAGAGCATTTATGATGCCATCTGACTTGCTCATGTGCAGTAAATCCATCAGTAGTGGGTCAGAGAATGCCTTGTATGGCAGATACAGGTCATCTTGTAACAGTCTGTAGGATACCGAGTATAGTGACATTGCTTTGAGTTGGTCCATGTAGGAGATGTTTAGTCCTTTTATCCTTTTAGTAAGGTATCTCTGTGAATGTTCCAGTTGTTGCATGTGTCTGGACAAATACATGCCAAAGGGGCATTATATTAAATGACTGTCCTAATGAGGGCTTAGCAAAGGGGGACAATAGCATCCCTAGATCTAAACACAATCCCTTTGTTTATAAGTTGCACAATATAGAACTCAACTAGCATTCTCTGACGTTGAAAACTACCTAACCAAAGCCCAACTTATCCTCAATCCAAAGAAAACTCAGCTTATGATTATAATCAGTTCTAACAAAAACACTGATAACAGTCAAGTCACTATCTACTCCACAAATGCTACTCCAATCGCTTCAGTGGCACAGGCTACGCTATTGGGAATAACCATATACTCCCACCTAAAATTTGATAGTCTTCTCAACTTAACTATTAAAAAAGTACATGCCAAACTGGGATCACTCTACCATAATAAACCATTTACCAACAACACAAGATCAGCCATTGCTCGCTCATAACTTCTATCCACCCTACTCTATGCATCCCATTCTGACTAATCTCAACAAAACTGAACTAAGCAAAATGGAAGCCTGCTATAACAGAATTGCCCGCTTTGCTGCAAATTGCTCATATATAACTCATCACTGTACTGCTTTGAGACAGCTCCTGAACTGCCCAACCTCCTAACCTACAATCAGCTCTGCCTCTGTCATTCTATTACCTCCCCAATAAGTTTCCTGCCCTCAAAAGCCTAATACAACATCACTCAGCCAAAAGGCCTCTTAGATCATCAAGCAAACTACTACTAGAAGTCGCCAATAGCTACAATAGCTTTGGAGATGCACTATATAGTAGTTCAGTGGCTAAAAAATGGAACTCTGTCCCTACTAGCATTCAAAACACATCATCCAAAGCCTCCTTTAAAGACCTCATCAGGCAACATCTCAAGCAAAGTTGGCAGTGCCATGATTTCTCCCCAGGCTAGTGAAAGCGGATAAAGTACACATACTAAACGAGTACTTGATTTAGATTGAAAACTATTCTCACAAACACTGGCTAATCTACAATGTATGTACTGTACCTGTGTACTATATATGTATTCTACCTATGTTCCAAATTTCAGCTGTACACCACAAATCTATTAAGTACCTTTATTTTTAAATTAATATTTTTTGTTTGTTCTCTCCTCTGTAACTGTTGATGTGCTGCATACCACTGTAAAAACATATCTTTTATAATTTGTGTGTATACTGATTATGTCTAAATGTATCTGTAATTTTTCTATGTGGAGCTTTTTTCCCCAGGCCTCTGCTGAAAAAGGGCCTTTTCAGCTCATTCAGACACTCCCAGTTAACAAATGTAAAATAAAATAAAATAAAATAGAAGGGCTTTCTTACAAGACATATATGTTGGTCAAAGGTTAGGTCACTCTCAACATAAGTTCCTAAACCCCAAACAACTGGGTCAACTGTTAGGGGCTTATTGTTGATGTGGTAGTTCATTGAGGTAGATGACTTCCCAAAAGATACAACAATCTATTTTTTGGTATTTAGTTTCAGTCCATGACTTTGGTACCAATTATTTATTTGAGACAAACCTTTCTGTAGGATGGCTAAGTCATTTGGGGATTCAATGACTGTTGCTAGCTTGCAGTCATCTGCAAACAGAGTCAGACAGAGCCCTTTGGTATTGGCTTTTTCCTCAGAAAAGTAGATGCCAAACAGGAAAGGTCCCAGCATAGAACCCCAGGGGACTCTACTGGTGACTTGTCTCCTTGTGCAGGTAACTTCCCCTATGTTGATTACTGGCATCCTATCTGTGAGACAGCAGGCACTCCAAAGGGTGATATAAGGGTTTATTTCCAGTGTATTTAGGTTTCTCACTATGGCTGAGTAGGATTTACCTTCATCCATTACTTTGGTAACCTTTTCAAAAAATTCTACCAGGTTGAGTAAGCATGACCTGCCCTTGGCAAATCCAGTGTTTGGAGATTCACTATATCTTGACCAATTAATTTCATGGCAATTCTTTCCATGGCTTTGCATATACCTGGATCAGTGGAAGGTCCTCTCTTATGCGGGGTGAATGATTGTAGTTGTTCTCCATTTGCCTGGTACAAAACCTGTAATGAGGCTGAGATTGAACAGTGTTGCTAGGGGTGTGGCTAAATCATGCTTCATGCTATTTAAGATGCATCCAGGGTTATTGTCATTACCCACTGATGCAGTATATTTAGCTTTTGATAGCACTTTTAAGACTTGGTCTTGTCTGACAGCTGGAGGCGAGCAAGTTTTAAGTATATCTTGAGGGATATATGGAGGGGAGAGGAAGTTTGAGCTAAATGTATCACTGCCATAATTATCCTGACAAATTACTGAATCTTTAGAAGGGCCTGGTTATCAGAAGAAATAGTGGAAAGGCTCATAGAAACACTCCCATTCATGGGAATGAGAAGGCATCTGTCTTCTAGACCTTTGTGTTGGAGCAGAATTTCTTTAACTGTTGACTGTGAATGCAGGCAAACAGATCTATATGAGGAGTTCCCTGGAAGGCGCCCAGGGGGTTCAATTTCCATTTGTTGGGGGTTTGCCCTGGTCCCTATCAGCTTGATTTCAAAAACATTCTGCTCTGAAGGAATGTAAGTAGCCATAAGCGATAGACTGTGCTGTGTTGATAATTCCCAGGCTACTACAGCTAGTCTGCAAAAGGGATGGGATAGGATTTCCCCATTTGTTTACATACTGCATCACTATGGTGTTATCTGTGATTACTAGTACAGGGCCTGGAATCAAAAGATGATTTAATGATTTGAGAACATTTATTACAGCCATAATTTCTTTGAGGTGTCTGTTTCAGTCTGTCCTGCTTGTTCCTCAGACCCTGTACTTTCACCTCTCTGTATACACCTCCCCAAGCAAAGTCTGAGGCATCTGTGATTGCAGACTGAGAAGGGACTGAAAGGAAAAACGGGTAGACCTAGATTGAAAGATAGCCGATCAACTCACCAGAATAACTCCCTTTTTTACGAATCTCAGTACTGCAATCTGAAATGATAGCATGTGGTGGTGATGAGTCCAAACTCATTTGACAAACTACTGACTGTTCCTCGTGTGAAGTCTGGCAAAAGGGATCATGGGAATTGCAGAAGCCATGAAAACCCAGAATCATGAGGTATTGTCTAGTAGACTTGTTGGAGAATATCAGAAACTGTTACATTTAAAATTCTATGTCGTCCTGAGGAAGTAAAGCCATCATGAGGGATGTATCCAGGAGACACCACAGAAACACTACTCTGTGAGATGGAATGAGAGACTGAGAAAGGTTCTTTACTCCATTCAGAGATTATTAAAAACTTGTAAAAGAATCTGCAAAGATAAGGCAATTGTCTAAATGTGGAAAAAATGTGAATGCCCTGCAGCTTGCAATGGGCTAGTAGAAGAGCCAGTCATTTTGCAAACACCTCTGAAGTTGCAGAAAGCAAAAAGGATAAAGTAGAAAATAGAAAATGTAAAACAGAACTGGAATGCGATGACAGGCATGTTTTAAATCCAGACTTACTAGAAAATTGAAAGGTGGAATGAGAGGTAATAGAGACTGTAGAGAAAACATTTTGAATTTTCTGATTTTGGTGTGAATTTTGTGATTTTGATGTGAAATTTAGAAAAGTGTAGGGCTTGTCTCCAAGGTCTCTCTTCCTTCAGCACCAGAAAGATTCTTGAGTAGAACCCTCTCCATACTTGATCTGAGGGAACAGGTTATATAACTCCATGAGATAGTATTTAATCTAGGATAGGAGAAACAGTGAGATTTAATTGGGCTGATGCAGAGCAATCCTGTAAAAAAGGATGACAGGAGTCCCACTGCCATTTGTAGCCTTTTTGAATGATTATCAGAACCCATGTGGATGAGGTTGTCTGTTGCCATAAAGGGAGTGCCAGGATGGGAAGGGGTAAAAAATATAGTTCGTATGGTTTTTAAATTGTCCTTTGGTTCTGGGAGGATCCTCCCTTCTTTTTTGAACTTTCCTGCCATTGGTTTCTAAAATGTTGTTTACTTGTGCCTTGCTGAGATTGTCAGTTTAATATAAAAAGACCTGAACTGGAAGCAAAGTTTCTATTGCATTTTGACATGGAGAGCAGAAAATTTTGGGTAACACCTGAATTAACTTTCCCTTTTATCAAACTTTTTATGAGGGGACTGAGGGAAGATAAACATTCTTCAGAGACAGATCCCCCCTCCTGTGGGGTAGGAACGCAAGAACACAATCTAAATATCCCAGTCACAAAGACTGACATTTAGAAACAGAAAGAGAGAGAGAGAGAGACAGACAGGAAAATAATTTTCTTTGTAAATTTAGGGAAGACTCAAGACTATAAGGCCTGAAAGATTGAAATAAACCCTTAACAAAACCTAGCTAATCATACATGTCTATCCTATGTGATAGAGAAGAAGAAAAAATGCCTAACATTATATTTCTTTTCCTGGGAGATCACCCTAGAAAAACTGACCTCAAGAACAATCTCTTACCCAGTAATAAAGCTGGCAGAGTGGCTTTGTCCTGCTCCCGCCTCTGATAAAGACAGCGGTGGCTCTCCCTTGACCAAAGAGGACAGCTAAACAAGCTGCACCGCATATGCTTGTCTCTTGATCCTTAGCGGCATCTTAAGGAGGAACACCACAGGGACCAAGAGAAATCAATGAATCGCCTGAAATACCTGAAATGGCAACAGCAGAGTTTCTCATCATCAGCTGAGGCAAAGCTGGCTTTAAGACAGAAGACTCCTGTACAACTTTTTTCTTTTTGCAGCTTGGGGTGGGAAGAACTGAAAAGCCTAAAGCCTGGTTCACATCTATACCGAAAATGAAATGCCTGACAAGTGAGCAGCGGAGCCTTGGACAGGTCGGTACTACAACATGACTGAAAAATTAAGTTTTGCGATAAATGTTTGAAGACGACTGTAAACTGGGTGTTAATTACAGAATCCCCAGTTGATGTCAGTATACTCCAGGAGGATCATACACAGACCAGAACTGGATTCACAAGTTGACTGCTTCCTTAACTTTGACCACCATGTGTCTACTGCAGTAAGGAAGGCTTTCTATGTAGCACACGAGTAGTAAAGGCATTGCCTTGAGCACAAAAGAGGTAATAATCCCTCTATACTCGGCACTAATCTGGACCATAATTGAGTATAACGCCTCATTCGGCATGCACTGTACAAAGCACCCGCAGCAATTGGAAAGACCTCTGAAGATTCAACAAAGAAGATCAAGAGACTCCAGCACGTGCCATACACAGACTGACTAAGTCCCTGTCACTTTACTCTATATCATAGGTTCATAGGTAGGTACTAGGCTATTGGTCCTAGGGCCTATACAAGCCTAGCCAAAAATGTACCCTAGCTTTCGCCACCCAAGAAAATTATTTTCCTGTGCTCCTGTCAAGCAGAACCACAGAAGTGATCCCCAGGGTGAATTTCCTATTACCCAACCAATCATCAAGATTTTTCTTGAAGAGTGCTAATGAGGAGTTCTGTTTGACATAGATAGGTAGTCTGTTCCAGAGTATGGGAAGTCTCTGGGACAGGACTCTATCCCTCCAGCATGTTCTGTTTATTGTGGTGACAAGGTTTAGGTCCCTAGAGTGTGTAGCTTGGAGGGATTGGGATTTCTTTAAGTGGAGCATGTCCAACAGCTCTGGGTTTGACATAGCTTTGCATGTTAGGCAGAGATCGCCTCTGAGTAGGCGATATGCGACGGAGTAAAGCTGGAGTTTTTTGAGACGGTCTGCGTAAGGCATCTGTTTGAGGCAAGTAATACTCTTTGTGAGGTATTTTTGCGGCTTTCCAGTTGTTGTAGATGTCTTGTGAGATACATACCAAAAGGTGCGTTGTACTCTATAATGGGTCTAATGAGTGATGAGTAGAGGGGAACAATGACCACTTTTTTTCTGGATGAGAAACCTTTTGTGATGAGGTGTGCCACGTAGAAGGATTTCCTGACCACTTTGGCGATGTGATTATCAAAGGAGAGACTACTGTCCACCTGTGTCCCAAGGTCTCTTATCACACTTTCGGTGTTAAGTAGACTACTGCCTATGTGGTAGTTCATGGGTACAGAATTTTTACCAAAGGGGATGACAATGCACTTTTTGGCATTGAGCTTGAGACGATGTCTTTGACACCAGGCATCTGTCTCAGTGAGGCCCTTTCGTAGGATGTCCACACCGTTAGGAGTTTCAATTATGGCTCCTAGTTTGCAGTCATCTGCAAATTTGGTTAGCCAAAGACCTTCTGTGTTAGCCTGTACTTCAGAGAAGTAGATACCAAACAGGAGAGGACCCAGGACTGAACCCTGTGGTACTCCACTTGTCACTGGTCTGAAATCTGATTTGGAGTCTGCTACTTTCACAGTGTGGGTTCTTTCAGTAAGCCAGTTGGCAACCCATCTTGTGACATAGGGATTTATACCTAGTTTAGTGAGTTTATCTATAATTCCAGAGTGGGGGATGGTGTTGAATGCCTTGGTGAGATCTAGATAGGCTGTGTGAACCACCTTACCCTCATCTATGGCTTTGGTGACTACTTCAAAGAAGTCTATCAGGTTTAGGAGACATGATCTGCCTTTTAGAAACCCAAACTGTGTGGGGTCCAGGGTTTGGAGATCTCCAATGTCTTTGTTTATGAGTTCCATGATGATATGTTCCATGGCCTTGCAGATGAGGCTCGTCAGGCTAATGGGGTGGTAGTTCCCGGGGTCTGTTGTGGCCCCCCCCCCTTTGTGGAGTGGGATAACTGGGATAACTGTCGTGGTGTGCCATTCAATGGGCACAAAGCCTGAGGTGAGGCTATGATTGAACATGGTACTTAGGTGGGGTGCCAGTTCATTCTGTAGTTCATGTAGAAGGCAGCCTGGGATATTGTCAGGTCCCATGGATACTGTGTTCTTGGCTTTGGAGAGTGAAGTTTTTACCTGTGCAGCCGTGATTTCATATAGACTTCTTAGGGGAGACTTATGCCTGGCTTACAGAGCAATCTCAGACCCAAATCTAATTAACTTGCTGCATATCCATAAATTAAATGGGACTGAGGACACCCGTTCCAGGGGCCTAAATATGGCCTGTGACTTGAATAGGATATGCTGGAGGGATAGATTTATCTCCCAGTGACTGCTACATTTTTGGAATAGACTAACTATTCATGTGAAACAGAGCACCTCTATGACACTGCTCAAAAGGAACCTGGACGAGTGCATGGGGCACTGTAAATTCTTACCAGAAATAGTGCCCACAACCCTGCTGAATATGGGCAGTCATTACTAAATGCAATCTTGGGTAACTAGCATTTCTATGGTATTACATTGGGATGAAATGGCTAAGCTTGAAATGACCTTCGGGTCGATAGCCTAGTAATCTCCGATGATCCTATGAAGATTTTAGTGACAACCCTCAAAAGTACTAATCTAAACCCCCAGTCATACATTTTGACAGAAAAGTAAACGTTTTTTTTTTGTGAGAAAAACAGCAATTTGAAAGATATTCCCAAACCAGGGGAGCGATGATTAAAAAAAGAAGTTATGTTCTTACCATAATGTTCCATCTGTGTTGTCGATCTTCATTCATTTCTGACTGTTAGGTTTCAGTTTCATCCTTGGAACTGACTCAGCCGTTGTATCAAGCTCGTGCTAGCCAGAAACTCTCGAGTTAAGGCTACCCATAGTGCCTTTTTTCTCTTGCCTTCAGATCGAGTTTTGCCCACAGAAATGAAATATGAAAGCTTTGTCTGAGCAACTGGCCTACTACAAGCCAGGACTATATCTGAACCTCTAGGAGTCTTTGGAGCGGGTTGGAGGGTAGGATATCAAGAATGAATGAAGCTCAACAACACAGATGGAACGTTATGGTAAGAACATAATTTCTTTATCTGATGTTGTCAATCTTCATTCATACTTGACTGTTGGGACAGAGTCCCTACCTACTTTATGTCCCGGGTGACCCTACAGAAGGATGTTCCTGAGCACTATAGAACCAAAGGATGCTCTTCCCCTGGAGACCATATCCAATTTGTAATGAGTGATAAAGGTATGAGGGGTAGCCCAGATGGCCGCTGAGCAAATGCCATCCATACAGGCTCTAGAATGAAAAACTACTGAAGTGGAAACTGATCTGGTAGAATGAGTCTTGACCTTAGTTGATAGTTTCAGTTTATTTTGAGCATAAACAAAGGTGATGCAATCTCTCAAACATTTTGATAAAGTAACTTTGGAAACTGGTTTGTCCAGCTGAGTACTTGAAAAGGACACAAACAATTGGTCTGATTTCCTACACAATTTCATTCTATCCAAGAAAAAGCATAATTGTCTGTGTACATCCATCAAATGCAAACAATATTCTCCTTTGTTTGAAAAGTTTGGGAAGAAAACTGGTAGGTCTATGGATTGATTGATATTTGAGTCTGATACTACTTTGGGTAGAAAGGAGGGGTTATCCCTAAGTGATACTCTCTCTTTATGCAAAATGATATATGTACATTTCACACACAAAGCTTGCCACCAGGAATAGGGTCTTTCAGGATAAAAATTTTATATTACAGGAGACTGCTGGTTCGAAGGGCTGATGGGCCAAGCTTTGCAAGACTAGCATTAAATTCCAAGGTTCAATGGGTTCTTTAAAAGATGGTTTAAAATGTAAAATGCCCTTTAGGAAGGTTTTGCAGAGGCAATGAGGCATTAAGGAAAGGTCATTGAAGCCATTATGAAAATGTGAAATAGCAGCTAGATGAACTCTTAACAGTCGAAGCTGTGGCTCCTGATTGGAATAAGGTTGGTAAGTGTTCTAGTACCTTATCAATCGAGGCTGAAAATGGGTCAATTCCTTCTACATGAGACTACAGCACAAATGTTTTCCATTTACTGATGTAAAGTTTCCTGGTGAATGGTTTATGAAAAGCCAAAAGTATCTTTTGTACTGGGGAGGCTAGATTATTCTGCCTGGCAATCACTGGAAGTGGAGGAACCAAGCCGTCAGCTTGAGACTTTGTAGGTTGGGATGGACCAGTCTCCGCGGATGAGACAACAGGTCTGGAGTTGGATCCAGAGTCCACAGACGATGGACTAGATGAGGCCAGAGAAAGGGGAACCAGACGTGATGTGGCTAATAAGGTGCAATGAGGATTACTTTACTTCTCAACCATTGGACTTTCTTCAAAAACTGAGGAATTAGGGGGAATGGTGGAAAGACGTAAAGCAGACCCGGGGGCCAATCGTGTAGGAGAGCATCTCTAGGGGACACCCCCGAGGGGGTGGGTGCAGGGCAAAGCAGCTGCTGCATTTGTGGTTCATGGGAGAGGCAAACAGGTCACAGGCAAGGCTGATCCGATCGACAAAAGATCTTCACTACATTGGGATTGAGAGACAACTTGTGAGGCAGGAGAATGCATCTGCTCAGTTTGTCCGCGATAGCACTGGAATTCCCCAGAATGTGCATTGCTGTCAGAAAGTGGGTGGAGGTTATCTCCCACTGCCACAATCTTAGGGCTTCCTGACATCTGGTTCCTCCGTTTGTTGATGTAGCAGATCACCGACATGTTGTCTGACTGGATATGTCCCCAAAAGGAGGGCAGACTGAAATGCTTGCAATGCTAAAAGCACCACCCTTATCTCCAGGACGTCGATATGCAGATTGTCCTCTAAGGAGACCAAGTGCCTTGGACTGTCTTTCCCTGATAATGCCTCACCTCCCCATCAGGAATGCATCTGTGGTCACTACGGTCTTGGGAGGGAGAAAAGGGGGCGACTCCATATTTCCTCTTCTGGCTTCATCCACCAATTTACGTCTTGCTTGCATTGGTTGGTTATGCAGATTGGGTAGGACATTGGGTGTGTTAACAGAGACCACTATGATGCTAGAAGCCATTGAAGCAACCTCATGTGGTACCTCGCCAGAGGAACTAGGGTAATTGTCGCTGCCATGGACCCGAAAAGTTGTCTGAGAGAGTATCACTTGAAGCTGTGACCTCAACCTTTGCAGTCTGTGGAGAGGCAGAGCAGCCATGCAGGATTTTATGTTGAATGTTGCTCCGATTAAGTCTATGTCTTGTGAGGGGGACAGTTTTGACTTTTTGTTGTTTATTGAAATGCCTAAGGACTCTGCCAGCTTTAGAACAGAGTCCAAGGTGTAAAGCAATAGATGCCTGGTGGGGGCAGTGAGGAGCCAGTCGTCTAAATAAGGAAACATGTGGAATCCTTGTAGATTTAGGTGAGCTGCTACCGCTGCCATGCATTTGGTGAACACCTTGGTGGCTGTGGTGAGACCAAAGGGCAGTGTTTGAAACTGGTAATGACTAGCCGCCCAGCCAGAAACAGAGGTATCTTCTGGAGCGCTTGTCCATTTTTGTGTGGTAATATGCATTATGAAGATCTATAGAGCACATCCTGCTGTGGGTGTGCATTTTTCCACTCCTAAATGACCTTATTCTGGGAATGAGAGGGGTGAAAAAGAAAAGGAAGGAGCGACTGTACAGTGACCATCTGGAAGTTTGTCTGTCGAACAAATTTTTTCAAAACACTGGGGTCTAGAATTGGCCTCTAGTCCTCTGTCTTTTTTGGCACTAAAAAAGAATCTTGAATAAAATCCGGATCCTGTTTGGTCTGGTGGGACTGTTTGGATGACTCTTTTTTTAAGAAGCTTTTGAATTTCTAGTGCTGCTGTATCCCTCTGACTGGGTGGAACATTGGGGATTCGTCTTTGTGGTCTTGGAAGAAGTTCAAAGGGGATGTGGTAACCTCTGGTAATTATGGTCTGTACCCAGGAATCTGATGTTATTGAGTGTCAGGCTAAGTGGTGCAGAGAGAATCTTCCCCTGATTGCTTCCAGAGGTAAGCAATTGGGCTGCTGCTCAGGAGCACTGATAGGGTTGTCCAGAGAAAGAATCTCTGGAACCCCGATTACACTCCCCCCTCTGCCATGATGAGGTGGGGGGGGTCTTCCTAATGAGTTACCCCCCCCCCCATCCCGGGAGGAAAACTTGCCATGAGTGTCTCGAAAAAGGCCCTTGGGACTTCCTGAACCACACCTTTCCACCCTCTGATAAGGTCATTGAGGAGTGGAAAAATGCACTCCCAAAACAGAAAGGGTCTTTCCATCCTTCTCATACCTGGCTGATGTGACTCTGACCTTTGGGCCAAACAACGAGGTAGCATTAACCGAAGCACTGACAAAGGAAGACCTTAAAGAGTCCGCACAGTCACATAAGCGCAACCTTGCATGGCGCCTAATGGCAATGCCTGTACCCACTGCCCTGGCCGTCCCTTTGACTGTGTGTGCAATAAGCCGCATGGATGAGTTTGATATCGATCCTAGGGTGGCAAGCTGGGAGGTAACCTTATCGAGTAACTTGTTAGACACTGCTCCTGCCAAGGTCCCTGAGAGCTCAGTAATCGGGTCCCTTTGAAGAGGGGTGAAATGTGCCAAGGAATTCAATGACCATATGGCAAAGGTCACAGAAGCATAGATCTGCTTCCTGAATCTGTCCATCGTCCAAGATTCTTAGTTCGGAAGATGGAAAGCAGGACTTTCTACTGCAATTTCTTTCTTTGTGGCAGCTGGAGTTGGTCTTCTGGTGCAGTAAGAATTTTGTCTGGTCTCTGGAAAACTGGCTCTATAATGTCAGGGGCCTTCCAAGCATGCTGCATGATGAGTTTGACCAATTCATTGGCAGGTAGGGTCACCCAGGAAGTAGAATGTCGGGCACCAAAAGCCTGCAGGAAAACAGAGTCCTCGAAGCAAGGGTTGGTGGGCTTCCAATTACCACTCTGTTTCAAGATTTCCAGGCTGTCTCCAAAGGAGACATCTTCAAGGGGTGACCATGGGGACCCTTCCCCTTCATTGTAGCCTGTATTCTTAGTGAGAGGTTCTTCTGGAGAATCAAAGTGCTTCCTCTTGCACTACTTCTTGTGGGGTGGCTCCTCCGGGTAAAGATCTGATGCGGACTCTGAAGAGAGGGAACCCTGCAGCAGGGTTTCTTGCTGCTCTTGTGCCCACTGCCAAGATGTAGCAGCTTGTGACAGCTGTGAACCAGAGAATACATAGATGTGGCTCTTCGATGAAGATGGTGCCAACTGCGAGTCTGTTGACGCAAGAGCCCTCTCCATAATCTGAAAGGCAGGCCCCATCGGAAGAGGGATGGGAGCCCTCAATCAAGAAAGACAACCTAGGAACCGGGGTAGCACCCCACTCTGACGAGCCCACCCCCAGACCAGGAGCCCTGAGAGGGCTTGGAACTGTCAAAGCACCCAGAACTGTAGATGGTGCCGTGAAAAACTTCAGGGCTGAACTAGGGATTGCAGAGCTGGCAGCCAAATCATGGTCCTGAGGGTGGGTTGGCTATGACTGAGCCGAGGGCCCCAGAGTCGGTTCCGGAATCAAGGTGAAGTCCACCACTGGCACTGAAGTAGTCGGCACCAGGAGTGGCACTGAAGTCGAGGGCTCCAAGACCTGCAGAGTGGTTGAAGGAGGAAGATAAGTTGGAGTCCTTGGAGAGTAGACTTCTGCTCCAGATGGGAGGGAGGTCCTAGAGGGGGCTGGAAAACCTCTGGCCGCTAAGAGCTGATCCCTTAACATAACTACATCAAGCTCCGAAAGACTCCTGGTGGAATGAATTGACATCCCCACAGGTGATTCTGGACGTTCAATGAAGGGACTCAACTGCTGACCATAAAAAGGGTCAGTAGATGGGGAGTACCTAGTCCTGGGTAAGGATTTGACCTTTGGCACCATGGTCAGCTCATAGGTTGGTACTAGGCTATCGGCGCTAGGACCTATACAAGCCTAGCCATAACAATTCTCTGGCTATTTCTTTCCACAATATTTACTTCCCTGGATCCCCTGTCTAGCAGGGTAACTGATGTGATACCCGGGATGAATTTCCTATCTCCCATCCAATCATTAAGGTTCCTTTTGAAAAGGGCCAAAGAGGCGCTCTGCTTGACATGTATGGGCAGTCTATTCCAGAGTCTGGGGAGTCTCTGGGTCAGGAACCTATCCCTTCGGCATGTTTTTTTCATTGTGATGACAAGGTTTAGATCCATCCTAGTTGGGCATCTTTCTGCCACATCCATCACACTGCTTAAAGCCAGTTGTACCTTTCTGTGTTTCTGCAATGCTGTAGTGTAAGAAAAAGTACATAAAGCCAACAACTCTGTCGCACACACACACCAGTAAAGAGAAAGACAAGGAAGAAAATTTTTTTTTGTAAGGCATCGTACCAACAATGGTAGGGAAGTGAATACCCAGAAGGCATAAAGAAGGGGAAAAGGGGGAATACCAACGATGGTATTACAGAATTACCAGAGGTAAGAGGGAAGGGAGGGGCCTATACCAATGATGGTAAAGTGAGAGAATACCAAAAAGGTAAACAGGGAATAAATATAACACTTGCACTCAACAGAAAGCACAGTAATCAGCAAAAACTAGCTTGTCAACAGGTTTAAAGATAAGAACAAGCCTTAATAAGGTATCTGTGAAGAAAAACTTAACACTTAGCTTGAGAACACGGCTGACGCATCCTAAAACTCTAGGTGGGAACCGACAAAGATAGAGTGTCCCTCAGGACTAACCCGTTTTTCTTGCCTAAGGTTGCTTCAGAAGCAAATATAAATCAATCGATAAATCTACCAGTGTTTTTTCCAACATTTCAGAACAAGGGAGAATACACATTACACAAATTGGATGTACACAGACAGCTGCGTTTCTACTTGCATAGGACTAGAGAGTTTCGCAAGTCGGACCAGTTGTTTGTCTCGTATGCAAAATCAGCCATGGGTAAAGCCATTTCCAAAGTCACTGTAGCAAATTGGATTCGTCAGTGTATTATTCAGGGGTATATATCGTCTGGCAAACCAGCCCCAGTTAGTATCCGTGCTCATTCTACAAGATTTGTAGCCACCTCAACAGCCTTCTGGTCTAGGGTTCCAGTGGACGACATATGTTCAGCAGCTACTTAGTCCTCTTCTCATACGTTCATTTCTCATTATAAATTAGATGTGATTTCGAGACGTACGACAATTCCCTGGGTCCGAATGGGCACGGATCCGATGACGCCGAGATCCGAAAACGAGTCGGAGAAGGAGTGATCGGGGCAAACATGGGGGCCGCACTCCCCCCCAGAGGGGGGGGGCAAGAGCACCCCCATCTGCATTTGGGTCTGTAAGAACCGACGCATCATCTGATCCATATCCGCTTCGGAGATGCTTTTGGTTGACCTGGAAGAGGTAGTCGAGGTGGGCCGGGAGGGCCACCTCGACGACCTCGAGGGAGACCGATCTTCCTCCTCCGGATCCGGCAAGAAGCTAGGCGAACGGAGCCGAGAGGAGTAGGATCCAGAGACCCCCGAAGGAGACTTAGTTATTTTTGCTGGCGGAGCCGAGGGGTGAGACTCGGCCCGCCTTTTATGGGATCTATGTCCCTCCTTATCCTTGTGCCTCTTCTCCTTAGTTGAGGAGGCACTAGTTTCCCCAGAGCTCAAACCCGAAGTGGGAGGTTGAGTCCCGGTTTGAGCTGAGGGAACAGAGGGCGCCGAGGCCGCTGAGGCAGCCGGAGCCTGAACGGGAGAGGAAGAAGAAGCTGACTCCTGGGGGAGCTTTCCCGCCAGGATCAGCTTGTTTTTCCTATCCCAAAGTGCCTGGGGGTTAAAGGCTGCACAGATCTTGCAGGCCTCTGAAAGATGGGCTGCCCCCAGGCACAAAACGCACTGAGTGTGGCCATCAGCTGGGGAAAGCTTGTGGCCACATTCAGTACATTTGGAAAAAATGGCCTTAGGCACTTCCGCCATGTTAAAACACTCACACACACACCCAAATGCTAAGGGGGGAGGGGGAGTGACAAAGAAAAACTAATTAACTGTACCAGAAAAAATAAAACTAGCACTAAAAAGGGGTAGAAAAAGGTTTACTACCACACACACACAATTTTGAAACTTTTTTGATGAAGTTAAGATAGAAACGATCTCACCCAGCCAGGAGCTCTTCAAAGGGAAAGCTTCTTCAGCAACGGCAAAAAACAATCTGAGGTAATGTGGTTGGTAGCAGGGGATTATGGGTAGGGGGAGGAGCTAGGAGCTCGGATCTTGGAGCTTGGTAAGCTGCCGGCTCGGATCCGAAGTCGGATCCGATACCCACAGGTTGCAGAGCAAATTAAGTAACTACTTCAGATTTATAGTATTGGGAGTTAAAAATACTGCAAAGCAGGGTCTTGAGACAAGCTCCACTGATGCTTGAATTCAAGAAGTTGGAGACTTGCTTTTGGGCTGAAGAGCTCCTAAACAGGAACATTATACATTAGATACATGGAATCTTCCTCTATACCTTCATTATTTGGTATAGTCTGACTTTATGGTCAAGGGTGCTCTAACCTCATAAAATGATTTCTGACAGTGCTGGCAAATGACAGGCAGGGTGAGGAAATAAGGTGAAAATGACACTAGTTTATAAGAAGGGGATGATGGCTAGAGCTGACACATAACTTTAGTATTTTTGCTTAGTAATTCATTCATGTTTAGTAGAAAAGCTTGATTGAGATAACAACAGAAGTTTTCCTTACTCTAAGCTTCAATAAGGATTCTGAAGAATCCTCTTCAGATCTGGAGGGTGTCTGTCAAAATGCGCTATGGTGCTGTAGCTTACAGGAGCTTGGGTTGCCACCTTTCCAAATGGCCAAAGTGGGGCATTTGTTGTAGAAATGTCAGATTTTGCGTGAAAATGCATATCCATGGCCAGTAAAAAGGACAGAACCTCACTATTTTGCCAAAATAAAAGCTTATTCTTGTAGCATTTGAGTTACTTACACTATTTCATATTACCTTTAGGGGTTTCAGATAAAAGTAATTGTTTTATGCAACTATTAAAGAAAATTTGGGAAATATTTTTGTCCAAAAATATCAGGACATTTGCCATTTTTATTATTTTTTTTTTCGCAGGACACAACTGCCCAAAGTGGGACTGTCCCTCCCAAAGTGGAACAGGTGGTAACCCTAAGGAGTTGGACTCTGGATGTCTTCTGAGAGGAATACTTGTCTTCTGAGAGGAATACTTGGCATAATATGATGACTAGTTATCATAAGACAGTCACAACATTAAAATAAAATAACAGGAACAGTGACCAAGATATACTTTGAATATTCAGGACTTACTCAAGAACAGCCATTCCTGGCTTTACACATCCACAGTTCCTCAACAAGTAAACACAAACATTACCATCCAGAAGGACTTCCATTAAAACAGAAGTAACACATGATGTAGGTCATCAGGGTGTTACTAATGAATGTATAATGCTAATTTGTCATGTATGCCAAATCTTACTGTACAATAACTATCTAAAAGCAACTGTAAACACTATGACTTAATTAAAGAAACAAAAAAAAAATTCTCTCCACCAGAACAAACATCTCCCTTTCCCATGCTTACCTCTTCCCAAGCCCATTCTATGGCTCACAAGTCCTCCCTAACCTTCAGACCACTCCCTATCAAAATCAGAATCCACATACAACAAAACTGCATGATTCTGTGCAGATCATTCTTACCACTCTCACCAGTTGTCTTGCCCTTAAAAGTTTAAACTGGCTAGAATTTATATATATATATATATATATATATATATATATATATATATATATATATATATATATATATATATACATACCCTTACTAGGACTCTCCAAAGCTCTGACACAAAATAGGGCAAAACCTGTACAGTTACTCTCCTGCCCAATCTTGGAACAAACTTCCTTTAGACATCAGGAACATTAAGCACCCACAATCTGTCACTGTCATTACCCACCATGGCGCTTCCACCATCAACTCTCACCTTCACCCTTACCAATCCCTCCTGACTTTCTGGCTGCACTTCAGCATTTCCAATACTACCTCTCTAATGAAACTTTCAACTTACTGAAACTCGAGCTCAACTTAAGTAAACCTCATATCTACTCTCCCTATTCTTGTAAGAGTATTCCTCATACCCACTGTTGACCCACAATTACTATGGTCTTATTGCTTGTTTCTGTTGGAAAATATGTACATAATTTCTACATGTAAATAATGAATATTGTGCTGTGCTTCAAGCTCTTTTTATCCTAATGCTTTTTACATCCTGATGTATCATTATATTCACTACTGTACATTTGCTTTGTATAGCTTAACATATCACTAAATTCATTACTGTATATATCTGTAATTACTTTTGGAGCTTTTCTTCCTGGCCCTCTGCTGAAAAAGGGCTTTCACCCAGTCGGACTAACCCGGTCATCAAATGTCAACTAAATAAATAAATAATAAATAAATAAATAAATAAATGCTGTGACACATATGCTTGCAAAATACAGAGCTATCATATGGTATATTTGTCAAATTTATCTGTGATCTATAACATCCAAATTGCTGTAAATATTTTAAACAGTGGAATTAAAAACTGTTACTTCCTGTCTGTTATAAATACTGGTACCTATAACCATTAGTACTTATCATAATATTGTATCCTTTTCCTAATCTTTCTCATATGACTATGGGTACCAAGCCACTTGTCAAATTCAATCTGGCCATCAATTACTGCACCCAGCCTCAAACTCCTTCAGATTTTTCTCCCCAAAGTCCCATGTGCCTTCACTAACCTCCGATCAAGTTTGCTGGTCAAAAGGGCATACGCTATAGAGTAGCTGTCATAATGGAAAACTGAAGGGAGAAGAGGGTCAAATTAGTTTGTAGGTCCCTTAAAATAGAATGCCAATTTAGCAGATGGAAGGATGGCATATTAGAATAAAAATGATCCCATGTTAAGATAAGTATATAACTTCATTATCTTACTTTCTCTATCTGTTCTGTCTGATTACTGGGACAGAATCCCAAGCTATTTTCTTGAGTGGTATCATGACAGATTACCTTTCAGAACTGTAGCTCTGAAGAAAGTTCGAAAACTAGAAATAACATTCAATTTATAATGCGTGGCCAAGATATACAGCGTGGACCATGCTGTAGTGACACAAATTTCATTCACAGAGGAACTTCTGAAAAAGGCAGTGAAAGACTGAAACAGATCTAATACAGTACGATTTAGATGGAAAAGTGTTGTTTTTTTTTAAAACAAGAAACCTCTTTATTACATCACCATTTAAGACCTAGGCAATCATAAATTTATATAAATGAAAACAAACCATAATGACATACTTTCAGTTGCAAACATCATACATTGCTTACAATGTGTACAGTCATTGTCAGTCAAACACTACAAAGCTCATTCAATTCCTGCCTTCTCTTACACCTCATTCCTCCTCCACAACTTTATTCTGCATGTATTGTTCCCACAATTCCCATTTTTTTCTATGTAATTTGCTCCTACCTTTTTCTAAAGATACAACCTCCAGTTTTATTTCTGTTACTATACTTACAACTTCAAGTAGTTGTTTAGACTCTGATTTCCATTTATTAGTAACTGCCTTTTTGGCTGCCACCAGAATTAAACTCTGCAAGGCTTTACCATATTTAGACAATTCTGATTCCGTTATCATAGCTCAAAAATAATTTTTTTAGTTACACCAATTTGCTCACCCAACATTTCTGTTAGAGTAGTCTACAGGGAATTTTTTAAGTCTGCTAACTCATTACATTTCAAAAAAAATAAGTTCCCAATTGCCTCTTTCTTCCCCATCACACTTCCAATATCTGCAATCTACGTGACGAAAAATTATTTGGATTTTGCTTGTGTACAAAAATACCTATGTAAACACTTCCAAGCAGAGATTCTAAATATGCTAGACTTTTGTTGCATATTTGGGAGCCATACATATATCCCCACGTTTCTTTGTGAATTGCTTATCCAATCTCTCTTCCCAACCCTTTCTAATCTCCTCTGTATATGCCCTAAAATGAAGAGCTAAACATCTTTCCTGTATGGTGTGGTTCTGTGAGAGTGGAATCGGAGTTGTCTATGGACATCTAGAGTATGTAACACATACTCTCCTTTGTTAGATTGCTTAGGAAAAGTACTGGTAAATATAATGGCTGATTTAGGTTACTATGATGCTGCCTTTGGAATAAATGATGGGTTGTTTCATGGGGTGACCATATCCTTGTGAAAACTAAGTGTGTCGAGAAGATGACAATGTGTGTTAGTTCTGAAATCTGTCTGGCTAACAGAGTTTTCCAGGATAAACACTTTTACTTTCATAGAAGAAGCAAGCCTGGGAGTAGGGGTGGGGTGTGGGGTGTTAATTAGAGCATCTAGTATAAAATGGAGATCTAAAGGAGCAGTAGGCTTTTTAATTGGTGGATGCAAAAGAAAGATATTCCCGAGAAAGGCTTTACAGAGTTAATGAGAAACCAAGGAATAGTTCTGGAATGTGGAATGCATACTTGAAATAGATGTAAATTGCACTTTAATGGTAGAATTAGTAGACCTTGCCTCTTAGAGAGTTGAAAACAATTGTATAACGTCTGTGACAGTGGCAGAAAATGCATCTAAACCTTGTTCTGTAGCCCACACACAAAAAAACATTTCTATTTCCTATTGTAGAGTTTACAGGGAGATTCCTTTGGAGAGGCAGACAAGATGTGTACCACTGTTTGGGACAAGGAAGGATTTTTGGCCATTATGGAAATTAGAAACACCATGTAGTTAACAGAGATGCAAGTCTGTGTGAGGCCGAAGGACAAGACTCTGAACTGTAAATGATTGGTCCCTAGCTGGAAGCACAGAAACCTCCAGGACTCCTTTGTAATCCTATGTGTCAGCACGCATCCTGAAGTTCTATCAAGTACAGCAACTCATGTGCCTTTAGACAGGGCAAAATCACCTGCAATTGACCATTCTGAGTGGGGTCTCTTTGACATAGCAGTTTAGGCTGTTGAGATCAAGTATCAGCTTGAGGTCCTTGTTTCTCTTTGGTATTAAAAACAATCTTTAATAGTTTCCTGACCATATCTGGACTGGCTTGGCCTGGTGGTGGTCTTCTGTAAGACAATGGAAACCTCTGTTTTCACCAATTTGAGTTGGCAGGGGTGGAACATTTCAAAGTGGCTGAAGTAGTGGGGGTGAGAGGGAGAGGAAAAGGGTGTAGTACAGCCTCTGGATATTATCTTTCTCATCCATTTTTCTGCATAACTGCCATCCACACAGCCTAGTGAAGCGATAACTGACCTCTGACTGCCTCCATACACGGACAGATGGGTAAGCCTTCAAGAATGCCACGTCTATTTTCAGGAAAAGGGCCCCCAGAATTCGTGATTATGTGGACCTCCGAGACCTTATGATCAGCATCCACTTAAGGGTTTGCTTCTGCCACAAATACTGCTGTTTGAAAAAGAATTAAAGGGCTGATGTTGGCATTTCTGGTTCTTTTTAAAGGATCTTCAAAGGTTTTCAAACTGAACACCTATGGCAGACTCTTATCATTGTGTTCACATCTCCCCAAGTCTTTCTTTCAGTGCAGGTCCAAATGATGTGGACAGATCAAAGCAGGCATTGATGAAAGGTGTTGTAAAGCTGTCAGCTGACAGGAGGATGCCAAGGGCAGGATCCAGTACCAGTGGAAGTTCCGATTATCTTCTGGATGGGGAGGCTATTATCCTTTTCATAACCTGTAAAACTGACTCCAAATCCACTGGAATTGGGGACCCTCATCCCAGTTCTCCTGCTGTATCCACTGAAGCAGGCACAGGCAGCACAGAGGAGAGATGCCCTCATACAGGGGATCAGGACGGCTCTGAGATGAAGACCAGTTCCAATGCCTTGGCTCTGATGCTAAGAACTATCCCAAGCAAGCTGGTGCTAAGGGCAGTGCTGAAAAACTGTGGCTGAATAATCTGTCTGGAGATCCTCCTGAAGCTCAAGACCTTGGCATTGAGTGTACTGGATGCACGGATTCCACTGCAGAAGTAGTAGTATCTGGGCCCAAATCCCTTACATATAGTGCAATCTGCTTCCAGGTGCTCCTGCCCCAGGCACAACACACATAGGTCATGGGTGGCCTGTGGTAGGAATTTATGACCAAGATACCCACATTTTTTAAAACTTTTTCGGCATAATTGTCAAAAGTGCTCTCACACACAACAACAGTAATAAAATATCATAGGCATTAAGGAAATAGCAAAGGGGCTTACTACAAATATATAACTAGCAAAAAACTTTTTGAAAGATGACAGAGATGCTAAGCCACCAGCCTGGGTGTCATGAAGGACACAAGACAAGAAATAGGAAATTTAAATAGTACAGCACTACTACAGAACACATTGAGAAAGCAGAAGGTAATCAACATTTCCGAACTCTAATCCTAAAATACAAAAAGCAAAGTTCTCTAACAAAGAGCTGGGGAGAGAATGATTATCCATTCAGTATGGAGGCAAATGAGATCTCAGCTCAAAGGGGCCCAGGAAAATTACTGGAAAAAATCCAACAAAGCACAAGGTTAGGAGCACTGGCAGATGCCCAAATGAGAAACATCAAGAGGCTTGGTATCCAACAGTCAGATCAGATGGATGAACTAGGATATGCATACAACATGTGAAAATATATAGTACACCATAGGTAAGTTTAAAGAGATTGTTATAGAGATACCATGCATCCACTTTTACGAATCACATCCAATTCCTATAATGACCCCAGTGAACAGCTGCCACCCACCATATTTCTGAGAGGAGGAAAGAAAAAAAGAAGTTATGTATTCACCATAACATTCCATGTTTGTAGTCCATCTCGCCCTTCATTCTCACATATGGGTTAGGTCCGACTTGGCCGATTACAAAGCTCGAAGTCTCTAAGTTGGCTCGTGGCAAGGTAGGTATCCCATAATGCACTAGTAAGAATCCCCACATCTTGTTTGCTGCTGTCTATAAAAATGATAGAAGGTATTTCAAGAAGGAAAAAACAAGGATGAAAGGTCTCCAACCCTAAGGAAGATAGACACTATTTTGTCTCTAAATCCTGCAAGGATACATGGACGGGGGTAGGTGGGTGGGTTCGTAAGAATGAAGGGTGAGATGGACTACAAACATGGAACGTTATGGTGAGTACATAACTTCTTTATGTTCTGTAGTCCTATCTCGCCTTCATTCTTACATATGGGACAGCGTCCCTAGCACCTTTTTCTCGGGTGGCTCCTGGGAATATACTCCTACGAACCATGGAACCAAAGGAGGCTCTACCCCTGGAGGCCAAGGCCAATTTGTAATAAGTAATAAAGGTATGAGGGGTAGCCCAAGCTGCTGCTGCACATATACTGTCCATTGGAATTTTGGCTTGAAAAGCGGTAGATGTGGATATGGATCTGGTGGAATGAGCTTTAATTTTAAATGGAAGTTCTTTGCCATTAGAAGAGTAAATAACAGATATGCAATTTGAAATCCAGTTTGATAACATTATTTTTGAGACTGGCATTCCTTTCTTCGTTTCTGAAAAGGATACAAATAATTGGTCTGATCTCCTAAACTCTTTGGTTCTATGTAGATAGAACCTTAACTGTCTGTGTACATCCAGTTGATGAAACTTATATTCTGCTTTGTTTGAACGATTTGGAAAAAAGACTGGCAGTTCAACAGTTTGATTCATATTTGATTGAGAACAAATCTTGGGGATGAAGGCAGGATTAGTGTGGAGGGAAACTCTGTCTCTATGAAATATCAAGTAAGGAAGTTTGACTGAGAGTGCTTGCAGCTCTGACACTCTTCTAGCGGAAGTAATGGTTACCAGAAAAATGGTCTTCCATGACAGGAACTTTAAATCACAAGTATTGAAGGTCCAAATGGCAGTGAGGTAAGTGTTGAAAGAACAAAATTTAGATCCCAGGGAGATATAGGTTATTGAAAAGGAGGTCTTAGTAAGGTAGTGCCTTTCAAAAAAGATCCACACAATCTATGAGCCATAAGATTAGGTTCATGTTGTCCCAAATGAAAATTGGAGATAGCTGCTAACTTGAACTTTGATTGTAGCAGCAGCTGATCCCTGATGAAAAAGTTTGGTTAGAAATTCTAACACTAAGGGAATGGAGGCTGTGTATGGATCTATGTTTTTAGCTCATGCCAGAGAGAAAATCTTTTCCATTTGCTAGCGTATAATTTTCTCATAGAAGGTTTATGAGAAGACGACAGGATATGTGTAACTGCAGGGGAGAAATCATGAAGCCTGACTAGGGATGGATGTGGAGCAGCCACGCTGTCAAGTTGAGGGTGTAGAGGCAGGGATGGAACGTGCCTGACATATGTGTCAGAAGGTCTGGTACTGGGTCCAGAGTCCATGGATCGTCCAGAAGGTGAGGCCCGAGAAAGGGGAACCAAATCTGATGAAGCCAGTAAGGAATGATGAGAATCTTCTGCTTCCCAAGGTCTTTGCTTTTTGGATCTCTTTCGATATTAATGGAAAGGGAGGAAAAGCATAAAGAAGTCTCGCGGGCCAATTGTGGACAAGTGTGTCTCTCTGTGTCTCACCCGGGGGGGGGGGGGGATAAGGGAGACGTAGCTGCTGCATTTGATTTTCATTGGGGTGGCAAACAGATCGCAGCAAGGCTGTCCCCATTTGCGGAAAATCTGTTCCGCGACTTTCTGATTCAGAGACCACTCGTGGGGCATCAAGACTGTCCTGCTGAGCTTGTCGGCTATCATATTGGCTCTTCCCGGGGATTGCGTTATAAATAGAAAGCGTTGGGACGATATTGCCCACTGTCAAACACGAAGAGCCTCTCGACATAGGGGGTAGGATCTGGTTCCCCCTTGTTTGTTTATATATGGTACCACTGACATATTGTCTGATTGGATTGCTACTGTCCCTAGAGGAAGAAAGTTGTGAAGTGCTTGCAACACTAGTAGCACTGCTCTCATATCTAGAACACTGATATGCAAGTGAGCCTCATGTTCTTGCCATGTGCCTTGGACTGTCCTTTCTAGATAATGCCCCCCCCCCCCAAATCTGGGAGGCATCCGTGGTCACAATAGCAACGGGTTGGCGAGGAATGAATGTTCTCCCTATCATTAGTTGATTGGACTGGATCCCCCAAGAATGTCCTTTTTGCAAGATTCTGTTATTAAAATGGGATGAGGCACAGCCAGTTGCTGAAGAGACCACTGGGAAAAGTGTAGCCATTGTAGAATTCTCATATGTAGTCTGGCTAGCGGAACTAGAGTTATAGTACAGGCCATGGTTCCTAGACGTTTGAGCACTATCTTCGCTTTGACTTTGTGCTGGGGAAGCAGGCTGTATATTTGTTGTCTTAGATTTTGTATCCTGTCGGAAGGAAGGCGAGCTATCACTGCGACTGTGTCTATTTCTCCGCCTATAAAAGTCACATACTGAGAGGGCGATAAGGCAGACTTTTCCCAGTTTATAGTAATGCCTAGCTGAGTGCAGACTCGGATGGTTGAATCTCTGGCTTGTAGAAGTAGGTGCCTGGTGGTGGCAGACAGGGGCCGGTCGTCCAGGTACGGAAACACTTGGAATCCAAGACGTCTCAAGTGAGACGTTACTACCACCATGCATTTGGTGAACACCCTGGGGGCTGTGGTGAGACCAAAGGGCAGAGCATGAAATTGGTAATGACTGGCTCCCAGCTGGAAGTGCAAATGACTCCTTGACGCTCTGTCCACTTTTATGTGGCAGTACACATCTTGGAGGTCTATGGAGCACATCCAATTGTCTTTCCCTACCAGAGGGAGTATAGACTGCAGTGTTACCATTCAGAACTTGGACTTCTTTACTGATTCATTTAACTTGCTGAGATCCAAAATGGGCCTCCAGTCCCCTGTTCGTTTTGTCACTAAAACGAATCTGAAGTAAGTTCTGAATCCTATCTGGTCTGTGAGGATGTTTTGGATGACTCTCTTTTGAAGCAACTTTTGGACTTCTATAGTTGCTTGATCCCTGTGACTGGGTGGAATATCTGGGATTTTCTTGGTTAGATGAGGTGAAAAAGAGAAGGGTATGGAGTATCCTCTGGAAATCATTCTTTGTACCCACTTGTCTTGTGTGATGTCATGCCAGGCTTCTGGGTACAAAGATAAGCGACCCCTGACTGGCTCCAGAGAAGCACAGTCAGGCCCCATTTCAGGAGCACTGATAGGGACGTCCACAAAAGGAATCGCGGCCACCCTGGTTTTGCAGACCCCCCCCTGCCTCTAGGGTGATGGCTACCATTACTTCCTCTGCCTCTGGAGAAGGAATCACCTTGTGTGTCTGGGAAAAATCTTTAGAGATTTCTTGAACCACATTTTTCCGCCTCTCTGACCTTTAGGGCATGGTCTAGAAGGGATGGAAAAACGTACCCCCAAGGCAGACAGAGTTTTCCCTTCCTGCTTGCATCTGGTGAGTGTGTCTTTTACCTTTGGTCCAAACAGAGAGGAACAGTCAAAGGGGGCGTTGGTAAATGTAGATTTGAAGGGGTCTGCAAAGTTACATAAGCACATCCAGGAGTGTATCCTAAGGGAAACTCCCGAACCTGCTGCCTTGCTAGCTCCATCTGCTTCATACAACATCAGCCTCATGGAGGAGTTAACAATGGAGTTTAAGGTAGACAACTGAACAGTAACCTTTTCAGGGACTCCTTCAGTTAACTCATTCCCTCCAGTACAGCCCTTTGGAGTGTGTACCTTTAACTCCCAGTGGGTGTGGCTTCAGCCTTTAAAATGAAATTATTACCTTGGAGTTCTAACAAATAGTCATTGACAGAGGTCATATAGCAATACAGTTGTGTTTGCCATCATGTATGCTTCAAGATAAAATATTCTGATACCTTGTATGTAGCATGGTTTTGGAATTATTAATGCAAATAAGAACAGGCAATATTTGACGCCTAGAGGTGCAGTAGTCGGTAACTGCAGAAATGCTTCTCGGCTGTAATGAGCTAAATTACCTTGGAGAGTATCTCCTAGCTCTTTTAGGAGATTTCTTTGAAGCCTAGTGAAATGAGTAAGGTAATTCAGTGATCTGAGTGTAAAAGCTGCTGAAGAAAAAATGCGCTTCCCGTACCTGTCCATCATTCGAGACTTCTTGTTCGGTAGGTGGATAGATGAGGAAGTTTCCGCTAGTTCCTTCTTTGTGGCTGAAGCCACCACCATGGCATCTACAGGCACACCTTTAGTTAAGAATTCTTTTTCTTTGGGAGCTGAAAGAAATTTGTTGGGCCTTCTGGGGACTGGTTCCACGGCATCAGGTGTTTCCCACACCTTTTGACTCACTAAATCTAACAGCTCATCGAAAGGTGGAGACACCCAAGAGGGTGAAGGTTGTGACCCGAAAGCCTTCGGGTACACCGACTCCTCATCAGAAGGGGTGACAGTGGGCCAGTTGCCTCTCTGTTTCAGGATCTCTAGGATATCTACGAAGGAGATATCAGAGGGCAACCTAGGGGACCCTTCTGACTCCTCAAGGTCAGTGTCAGAGGTGATGGACTCATCAGGGGAGTCTACATGCTTCCTCTTGCAAGTTCTCTTCCGAGGAGGCTCCTCAGAATGGTATTCTGGGGAGGTCTCGGAAGACTGGGGGCCACCCAATGGGGGCTCCTAAGGCTGCGGGTCTCTGCTGTCAAGAGAGAGAGATGGTGCTGAGACAGAGGTTGGAGCTTGAGGGGAAACAGAACTGGTACCCTTGTGTGGAGCTGAACACCTTGACAGCATGCTCCTCATCATCTCAAAGGCAAATCTCTCCGAATGCGAGGACACCACCATTTCCAAGGAAGTGGAAGTAGCCCTCGGCTCCACAGCGATTAGCTCTGAGACAGATGTAAGATCCGAGCTTAGCCAAGTCGATGCATCGAGAGGTAGGCTCGGAACTGAAGAAGTTTGGGTCCAAGCGTCCCCGTCGAGGCCGACTGGTGAGCTTTGGCTCCTAGACACCAAGGACGGTACCGAAGGTGTCAGAACGGAACTTGGCTCCGAGACAGACAGTAGGGGTGCTGGAACCGATGGTTCCACAACAAACGGCACCGATAGCTCTGGCTCCGAAGGACCGACATGGTTCAGAGGAGGAACAGAAGTAGGTAAAAAGGCCTTGACGACTACGGAACTGATTTTGTCGGAGCCAGCAACAAATTTGCTAGCGACGATGACGTCAAAAGTCTAAGCACCACTCGCTCGACATCCTCCTCAGAAAGACTCTTGGAGAATCTGGAAGACAAGGTAGGTGACTGAGAGCTTTGCAAGATCAGAGATCTGAGTGTCAGGGACACCAGTAATAAATCTCTAGACCGGCTCTGAGGTATAGGTTCAGTGATCAGCTCCGAAAAACTTGGGGCCGAGACTGCAGTGTCAATGTAAATAACCTTGACCGGCTCCAAATGCAGAGAAGCCGAAGAGGTAGAAGGTTTGTCCAGTTTAGCAATTTTCTGTGGAGGTCGTGATATAGCAGTCAGTGTAGGAGACTGTCGTTTAACCGACTTGACCTTCTTTTTTTTAGAAGAAGGAGACTTGGAATGAGAAGATGAAGAACTGGCTAAATCCTCCTCAAAAGAAGGTTTAAGGAGACCTTTCAAGATCAGTTTGTTCTTCCTTTCCTGGAGCACCCGGGAACTAAAACAATGGCAAAAGGTGCACGTCTCTTGAAGATGTATGGCCCCCAAACAGTAAACACAATCACTATGTCCGTCAGTCAGGGACATTTTTTGAGAACATTTAAGACATTTTTTAAAACCCGAAGGTTTATGATCTATAGACTCCTTAGACATACTGTCACAAAAACAATCACCAAATATAAACGTAGGAAGAGAGGACAAGGTCCTCTAACTTAAACGGGCCTAGGCCTGCTCAAGAAAACAACACACAAGGATAAAACAACAGAGGACTAAGTCCTCTAACTTAAATGGGCCTAGCCCTGCTGAGGAAAAAGCACACAAGGAAAAAGGCAACAGAGGACTAGGTCCTTGAACTTAAGTGGGCCTAGCCCTGCTGAGGAAACAGCACACAAGGAAAAAAGCAAGAGAGGACTAGGTCCTCAAACGGGCCTAGCCCTAAACAGAGGGGAATGCGAGACAAAGAACAAGGGAGCAACAAACAAAGGCTGGAATAAGTCCTAATAAGAAATGGACCTATGCCTAAGAAGAGATTGTAGGAATAACTAGCACACAGAAAGAAGGGATATCAGTAAGGAAAGGCCTGTGGAAGCGATGACCAACAATTAGCAACAACAATTGCAATAAAATTCAAAAAGCACACTAACTAACTGCTACAAGGTAACAACTGTAAGATACAAATGCTAAACTAACTATTATATTCAACAACAATCACTACAGAAATCTGAATAAGCAAAAAATTCCAACTTAGCCACAGCGAAGAAAGAGAGCACTTCTGAACTTGTAGACACGGCAAACGAGATCTGGGGATTCTTACTAGTGCGTTATGGGATACCTATCTTGCCACGAGCCAACTTAGAGACTTTGAGCTTTGTAATCGGCCGAGGCGGAGCCGAGGATCAGCTCCGAACCCATATGTAAGAATGAAGGTGAGATAGGACTACAGAACATCCAAAGTATCTGGAGAAGACCCATGCAAACAAGGAGAGGGCAAGCAAACTACACACAAATTACTTCACTGCATTATTATTTTATAGCATGTGATCTTCTAAAATGTATACTCATGACATCTTGCTTTCTGATTACTGTAAATTCTTGGTATATACCCAGGTCATAACTGAAAAGTATTCATACAGATTAACTCACATACCTGGTCTAAAAACAAACATTAAATAAATGTGCCTTTCACTTCAATATATAACTTCTTGGGGGAAAAAAGCACAATTCCAAGCATATGATGAAGCAGAATTTGTGTAACAACTCTCAATAACTCATCATTTAATTTTGTCCAAGCAAACATGCAAATCAAGTGCATCATTTATAAGCAACCTTCTTTAACAGCAACAGAAAGAGGCCTAGCAGTTTCAGCATAAAAGTCAATGAAAATCACTACATACTTTAAACTGAACATTGGATGAAAGAAGAAAATTTTCATCTCAAGTCTTAAACAAACATATTTTAGCTGAAATAGCTTGCATTCAAAGATCACACATAAATCTGAGTAGGAAGGGAGACTGTCTTTATTTTTGTATTGATAGCCCACGTAATGTCACTATTGGATGGTATACTTTAACACCTTAGTTCTATTTCATTTTGTAGTTCAAAACAATGAGAAAGGACTAACAAAAAAATACTTTTACTGTCTGATATGTTTTCATGATGGTGCAACGGTTAGCCTTGTAGCCTCACAACAAGAGGTTCTCTGGTTCAATTCTTGGCTGGAGCTCCTTCTGTGCGGAGTCTGCATGTCCTCCCTGTGGTCGAATGAGTTTTAAAGACATGCATGTAAGTGTGTGTGTGTGTGTGTGTGTGTGTGTGTGTGTGTGTGTGTGTGTGTGCACCTTCTGTGAAGGTTGGGCACTGGGTTGGCAACTTGACACCGTAAAAACTCCACTGCCAATCAATCTGCGGAGCGCTGTGATCCATTGTGGTGACCCTAATGGGAGAAGATGACAGACATTGCTTACTTTCTGATAAGCTTCCCTAACGTCTTATCACTTGAGTCTTTCTTAGGCTCTATCTGCTCCCCATTACCAAATTCACACAGACTCTAATTGTCCAAATGATCTTGACTGGAAAATCCCATGCATGACCTTCTCATGGAGAGCCCTCAACTCCTTGGGAAGTCTATCTTCTTGTAATTACTGTTCACAGTCCTGGGAGTGAGAGATCCAGTGGGAAGCTGTGGATGAAGTAGAGGAAGCCATCATATAAGCTGTGAATGTTCAAGTTCCCTAACTACGGTATCAGCATATATAATAGCATGACTTACACGCACATCTCTTCAATAAGCACCATACTTTGTTGCTTTCCTCCTACAGACATGGCTAGCTACTTTTGCATGGCATCTAGCCTCCATCGGTAGTTATATAAGTAGCTATTCTCCCTACACCCATTGTCTGCATCTGATCCATCCTTGCCAACCCCACCAGCATCCTGTCTCTATCCCACAACTTAGGCCACCAGCAGTGCAGACAATTGCCCTGCCTCTGTGCCACCCATCTGACTTATGCCACATTTTTTTCACTGTATTTTTAGTTTTCTTTGTCATATGAAAACTTTACCTTTAAGTTTACATGAAATATTTTCCAACTTCTTTTTCTAGTAACGTTGCAGCTAATGTAAGTTTTTCAATATAAAACTCAACTTGCAACTATCACCTGACTGAAGCATTCATTGCTAAAAAGAGTCCCAGTACCAGTACACTCACATGGTTATCAAATCATTCAGTCAGTAAATAAGTAAAATACTGTTAAGCTAGTCTACCATGTCAGCAAGGATCACAGCTCTTTATCATAGCAAAGCACATTTCCTTCAATGCTCAAAGAAAAGGATGTGACAAACTAGATTGCAATAAACATATTTTTGTTATGCAGTATCCACAGTAAGAACTGTCATGCTTACAAATAAATCTTAACTCCTTCCTTTTAACTAAGACGAACACTGGAGAGAACCACTACAAAATTACTGCTATATATCAATTATGTAATTCCAGATTTACTGGCAGCTCATTTAGTCTGTGCAAACATTCACTGAGCCTGTAAAACCAAAAATGGGCATTACTTAACAAAGGATGTTTATATTTATTTACAGTCCAATTTTGGCAAAATGGTCTGCAGATGAAGAGGGAAATGTTGACTCACAAGATAACTCAAATCGCAGGAGTTTCTGCGTTTACATGACAACAGTGTAAAGGAACAAGTAGCGAATGGAACAGTTTTTTTAAATATATACAGTTATATCATATTTAATTTTGCCTGCTTACTGATGTTGAGAACTTATCATAACAAACCAAATTCACATACAGCCATGTTAAAGACCCCATACAGCCTAAAAAACTAACTTTTATCCTTCACTTTGGGAGTCCTTTGAAGAAGAGTGCCTATAAGGCATTTTATCATTGATAAGAGAAACAAAGCATGACCTGAGAATACACCTGTTTTTGCTCTACCTGAACAGGAAAGTAAAAATTTCAGAAAAACAAATTTGCATGCTTACTGTATAACTGCATAAAATGTCTGGACCCCCTTTAGCGAGTCCCGTAATTCTGAGACTGAGTAGATGAAAAAAAGGCGATATATATATATATATATATATATATATATATATATATATATATATACTAGGTCCAAGATTGCAATTTCTTGGAATATTTCCTTTTCTTCATGATATTGCAATCTTAGAGTTCGGATATATATGTTCGGGGTTAAGGGTAGGCTTATCCCCTTACAAAAAGAAGTTTAAAACAGAAGAGAGATGTTCAAAATTCACTCTTCACCTACAGTTTTTTTTTCTCTGGCATGTCTGCACTCTTTTATGAGAGCCACCACTTCAATAGGAAGCCCATTTATTTCCTTCTTACGACATTGCATACAGTCATACTTTGTAGTGAAGCTGCTATCTGTTTATTCTTCTTTAAAAATGTAGCTGCATGGCCTGCTACCAGGTGTAATTAAAGAAAACACAGATGTTCTTCGTTTTTCACTGTTGCAGTCATTACATTTGGGTTATCTGCTTGCAGTAGCCCTCAGTCTGCCTGATTAACAAAGTCTTGGGTCCTGCGTCGGTTGCTGTCCCTTCTTCCATGACGTCAGGTCGTCAGGGGTATAAAACATGCAGCTGACGCCATTACATCAGTCTTTCTTGCCATGCGGTGCCCAAAGCAGAAGCAGTTTGCAAGTGCCGGTCAGCCGACTCCTGAAATTTTCGTTTTTGAGTTTCAGAACCGAAGTCTTCAACTGAAGCTAAGTACCCAGTTGGGGAAACTTTTTCTTGCTCCTTACCGATGTCAGTAAAAGTTAATAATTGCATTATGTGTGGAAAGCAAATACCTCACAAAGATTTTCATTCGTACTGAATTCCTTGCCTAGGCCCTGACCACGATGTACCTTGCTGTCGGTTTTGTGCTTTATTTAATTGGCGCACTATCCGTCGTCGGTATATTTTCGCCTCTAAATATTTCAGTTCTCAGTTTAATTATCCAGAAATGTCGTTGGTTAGCCACCCGACTACTGGGATTCTGAAAAAATGCAAAGATAAAGACAGAGACAGGCCGCCGAGGTCCAAAGCTGCCAACGATGCTTCTCCTAAGCCAGTTGCCAGTTCGCCAGTACTCAGTGAGGCAAATTCGCAGCCCGATACCCACTACTTCTGATTCGCAGGCCTCTACTGAGACCCATTCGGAGTCCAGTATGCTGCGAGATGCTTCAACTGTGGAACCTGTGGATGTCCCTACCTTGGTTGGGTCTGGAGCCGCTGTGTAGGCACCGGCTTCGGAGGGTGTATTCAGGCCTACGGACTTGCATATTAAACCGACGCCTCCTTCTTCATTTAGGCCTAAATCTCGAACCATGCATAAGAAACCGATGCCCAGGCCGCATGCTCAGGCCTCTATGCCTAAAAAACATGATAAGAATGGCTGAATATCTTATAACTCTAATCAGGGGAAGCCAACCTCCTCCTTCAAAGAGACCTAGGACTGAAGTTGTTGGACAGGTAGCTTTCATCCTTCTAAGTTGGGAACTGCTGATTGAGAGCCCAGTGTCCAAGGGTATTAGTTCTGGTTTAGGCACTTGGGCTTCAGGCTAGTTATTTTACATTAAGAAGGTTCGTGGTCTGCACTCTTGTGGGAGAAGAGGCTGGACTCTGCCCTTCTGAGCTGGGAATTTCTGGTTAAAGGTTTATAGTGCCTGAATATTTGAACTGTATCTTACTGAAATTGGTACACCTTGTTTGCTCTAGCATAGACTAGATCCAGGCCTGCTGAATCTAGCTTTGTTTATATGCTTGTTGTTTGTTTGCTTGTTATCTCCCTGGAAGCTAATTCCACCTAATACGCGGCTTCTCAGCGCTTCTGTGGATCACTAGTGATATCTGCATTGCTTACTGTACTAGTTCCTTGTTTCACTTGAAAGAAAGTTACTGTTTGTCGTTTTTGCATTTAGTTACTTGTAACACATTGCACTCAAGTTACCTGGCACTTGCTCACTAAAGCAATTATATAAGTCAGCACTAAAAATTAAAAGCACTACACCCTCACTCCCCACTGGCCCTTGTTTTCAATTATTAAGGAATTCCCAATATTATTCTAGCATGTCCAAAGTTCAGTTGTCAATCTCCTCTCCGGTCCAGCTGGTGAATCTGGGAATCTTGAGGCAATGTTATAACTGCCTCATGTACACAGACAACCCTCTCCTCCTCCCACATAACACAAATACTTGCAAGAGATGCAGCTATTTAGCCAAACTGGAGGCTGAGCTCTCTCAACTCAGGACTGGCAAGACCAGACAGGAGGAGAAGGCAACTACACACACCACAAAACCAGCCTCACGTAATGCTACCACACCACTGAATCAAACACATAAACACACAAAGACATACTGGAGGCTCTGAGTAAAAATTTACCTAAACAGCAGAGGCCTCCAAAGCAGACACCCAAACAACTTCTACCTCAAGACACCCCACAAGCAACACATAAACCACAAAAGCAGTGTGCAAAGCAGTCACAGCCCTTAAGGCCAAATACAACACCAAACATACTTGTCATAGGTGACTCCATAGTCAGACACACTGACGTCCCACTCACCAGGCTGAACAAGGAGAGGGTCACAGTAAGCTGCCTATCGGGCGCTAGAATCCGCCACATAACACAAGCACTCTGGTCACTCCACGGCAAGTACAAATATGACACAGTCATTGTCCATGCTGGTGTGAACGACCTGAGATGTACCTCCCTGGACTACATGAAAAGAGACATAGAGGAGCTCTCTGATTATGTAGCCCAGGCAGGTATGACCCTGACCCTGAGCAGTATCCTTCCTTCACCAAGAATGATGCCACAATATAGAGACAAGATGATTAGCTTTAACAATTGGCTTAATGTCTGGTGTCATTCAAAGGGGATCCAGTGTCTGTCTGCCTGGGATGACATGCTTGACAAGCCACGCTGCTTCGCAAGGGACGGCTTGCACCTGTCACCCTGGGATTCCGGATATTGGATAAGGCTCTTGGCACCCCATAGTGCCTTTTTAGGCAAGGCTCAAATTCTAAACCTACCACCCTAGAAAACAAAAATGGGAAGAAACTGAGGGTAATGCTGCTCAATGCCAGAAGTCTAAATCTCAAAATGCACGCACTCGAGGCCCTTCTCAGTATGGAGAACATCGATGTCTGTGCTGTAACTGAAACCTGGTTCAAGGCTCCTGAGAGCACCCGGCACTATTAGGTTTTACCTCATATCATGCGTTCCGCCCCAAAACCCGGACCACACCACAAAAGGAGGGGTGTATCCATATTCATAAAGGATACCCACACCTCCAGGTTGGTGGCAACGCACAAAGCTTCGAAACCATCCAGGTGCAACTAACCATAGGCAAAACTGCTCTACAAATTGTAGCATGCTACAGGCCACCCTCTCAAACTCAGGAACCCCACACAGCCTTCCTGAAGACACTGGAGGATATAAATGTATCTCCAAACACCATCATATTGGGTGACTTCAACTACCCGAATATAGACTGGGAACATTACTCAAGCCCTAACTTTCTAGCCCAACGGTTCCTGGAGGTCATAAATTCAAATGCCATGGAACAGCTAGTCACTGTTCCCACGAGAGGAGAAAATATACTAGATCTCATTATCACAAACATGGGGACAAAATGCTCCACACCAGAAGTATATCCCTCATTGGTGAGATCTGATCATAAACTAATCTCACTGGAAATCCACATCCGGCCCCCACCCCAAACAAAAAAGACCACAGTGAAGAACTTCTCTAAAGCAAACTTCACACTACTCAAGACTGGTGTGGTATCCTTCAAGGCCCCTGAGCCAGTGGAAACCACAACCAAAGCTGCGGAAGCCCTTACAAATACCTTCTATGAACACCTCCAGGACTGCATGGATCCGGCAATCCCAAATAAAACCAAGACTCTTTCCACAAAGGGCAAACGTCCAGTCTGGTGGACCCCAGCCATTAACAAACTTTACAATAAGAGGAGAAAGCTATTACATGATAGAACAAAATCCATAAAAGGGAAGTCACCCCTGATCATTATTAGTAAAAAAATACGAGCACTCATAAAATCAACTAAGGCCAATTTTGAGAGAAAAATTGCTATGGACTCAAAGGACAATCATAAGGCCTTTTTCAACTATGTTAGGAACCTGGGTGGAAACTCCCAGATATGCTCAGAATTAGTCCAAAATGATACAAAAATCACTGAACCCACAGACATTGCCAACATACTGGCAGACAGGTTCAGTGCAAACTTCACCCCCGCTCTCCCCCCCAAAGGAGAGATAACTATCCCAGCAGAGTGTAGCCTCCCAGACATCTCAAATGCGCAGGTGAAAGCTGCTCTCTCTAAAGCTAAAAACACAGCATCAATGGGACCAGATGGTGTCCCGGCTGTGTGCTACACGAGCTAAATGAGGAATTAATCCCACACATAAGGCAGCTGTTTAATCTCAGCCTTACCACAGGATACGTGCCCAAGGAGTGGCGTACGACAACTGTGGTCCCACTCCACAAAGGCGGTGCCTCTATGGACCCTGGTAATTACCGCCCCATAAGCTTAACAAGTCTAGTCTGCAAAGCTATGGAGAGGATCATAATGGAGCTCATAAACAAAGATATAGGGGACTTGCAGACATTGGACCCGACCCAGTTTGGCTTCGTCAAGGGCAGGTCATGCCTTTTGAACTTGGTCGACTTCTTCGAAACAGTCACCAAGGCCATTGATGAGGGAAAGGCAGTCCATACAGCCTACCTTGACCTTGCAAAGGCCTTCGACACAATACCCCACTCGGGTATTGTAGAAAAACTTACCAGCTTAAATGTAAACCCATATGTCACAAGATGGGTTGCAAACTGGCTTAAGGACAGAACCCACAGGGTTAGAGTTGCTGGCGCTATGTTAGACTCCAAGCCGGTCACAAGTGGTGTCCCACAGGGCTCAGTCTTTGGCCCCCTATTGTTCGGCATCTACTTCTCAGAAGTACAGGCCAACATGGGAGGACTTTGGCTGACAAAGTTTGCAGACGACTGCAAACTGGGCGCCATAGTGGAAAGTGCATCGGACACGGATATCCTTCAGAAGGGACTCACGGAAACAGATAGCTGGTGCCAGAGCCATGGCCTGAAGTTAAACGCCAAAAAATGTATAGTCATACCCTTCGGGAAAAACAAGGTAACCCCAAGCTACCATATAGGTGGCAATCCACTAAGCACAGAAGAGGTTATCAGGGACCTGGGGACCCAGGTTGACAGTGGCCTTTCTTTTGACACTCACGTTGCTAAAGTGGTTAGAAAGACCTTCTACATTGCCCACCTGATCATGAAGGGATTCACATCCAGATCTAGTGAGGTCATTGTTCCCCTGTACTCTTCACTTATCAGACCAATGATCGAGTACAATGCCCCATTCGGGATGTATCTCACCCGACATCTGCAGCAATTGGAGAGACCCCAAAAGTTCCTCACCAAAAGGATAAAGGGACTCCAAAATCTGTCATATGCTGCCAGATTGAAGAAACTCCAGCTCTATTCAGTTGCATACCATCTGCCCAGAGGTGACATGTGCCTGACATACAAAGCCATGTCCAACCCGGAATTAATGGACATGCTCCACCTCAAAAAATCCAAATCCACCAAAACCACTAGAGCAAGCGACTTAAACCTTAGCACGGATATAAATAGGACATGCTGGAGGGATAGATTTATCACTCAGAGACTCCCTATGCTGTGGAATAAAATCCCGATCCATGTGAGGCAGAGCACCTCGCTGGCTCTGTTCAAGAGAAATCTTGACCTGTGGATGGGAGATCGTAGGTTTATCCCGGGAATCATCTCTGTGTCACTGCTGGACAGAGGCACAACAAACTAATGGGCACAGTATTTTTTCATATAAGGGGTGGCGTAAGCCACAAAAATTTGGGCTAGGCTTATAAATGCCTTAGGGCAGATAGCCTAGTATAAACCTATGAACCTATGAACCTATGAATCTTCTGACCGGGATTCTGATTTTTCTGATTCTTCCGATGATCTGGATTTGCCCTTATCTACTTATGAGGATTTTGATGCAGAGGACTCTATTCCCTCTGCTTCCCCTCCAGAGGATTTTTCTTTTGGTGAAACCTTACGTACTCTAAGGGAGCATTTCCACTGGGAAAGCCAGGATTTTTCTGATTCAAAAAAGAGGCTTAGGGATCTCTTACTCCTGCCTCAGCATAGGCCTTTAGCTATACCTCCTGTACTAGACATTGTTAATGATGCCTTTCTGGAATCTAGTTTGGCCCCTGATTCTTTGCATCCTGCTCCCAGAAAACCTGACAGATATTACAGAATTCCTGACTCACACAAGTTCCTTTTTAAAAATCCTTTTGCAGATCCAGAGACTATTTCACAGAGACCCAAGGGCATTAAGGCTTCTACTGCTAAAAATCCTATTTCTGATAGAGACTCCAGGGCGCTGGATAGATGGGGTAAGAAGGTTTACACTTCTGTAACCTTGGTCATTAGGGCTTTAAACTGCCAGTTTCATATGTTAAAGTATTAACAACATGTTATTGGATTGCTTAAACAGAAAATGATGTTGATTCCTGACTGTGCTGAAAATAAAGAATTACAGGATTTAATGCATTATGCTGAACAGGTTGGAAAACATACTTTGCAATGTGGATTTAACTCATTAGAGGTTCATAGGTTCATACTAGGCTATCTGCCCTAGGGCATTTATAAGCCTAGCCAGAGTGTGTTTGGCTTTCGCCACCCATTTTAAATGCATTTTGCTATGCCCTTTTTCAAGGTTAGTATACTGTGCCTCTGTCTAACAGTGACACAGAAGTGATACCCGGGGTAAACCTACTATCTCCCATCCACTCATCAAGATTCCTCTTGAAGAGAGTCAATGAGGGACTCTGCCTAACCTGGACTGGGATTTTATTCCAGAGTGAAGGGAGCCTCTGGGTTATGAATCTGTCCCTCCAGCATGTCCTACTTATGTCAGTGATGAGGTTCAAGTCTCTCGAGCGCGTAGCTCGATGGGATTTGGATTTTCTGAGGTGCAGCATGTCCATTAATTCCGGGTTGGACATGGCTTTATACGTCAGGCACAGATTGCCTCTGAGCAGGCGGTATGCCACTGAGTAGAGCTGGAGTTTCTTTAATCGGGCAGCATATGGCATCTGTTTGAGCCCTTTGATCCTCTTGGTGAGGTACTTTTGAGGTCTTTCCAGTTGCTGCAGGTGTCTGGTAAGGTACATCCCAAAAGGGGCATTGTACTCAATTATGGGCCTGATGAGGGATGAGTAAAGAGGCACGATGACCTTCCCTGATCTAGATGTGAATCCCTTCATGATTAGGTGGGCTATATAAAATGTTTTTCTAACCACTTTGGCCACGTGGTTGTCAAATGAGAGATTGCTATCAACTTGGGTTCCCAGGTCCCTAATTACTTCTTCCGTACTTAATGGATTACCACCTATGTGGTAATTTGTGGGCACTTTGTTTTTGCCAAGGGGGATGACCATACACTTTCTGGCATTTAGCTTGAGGCCACGGCTCTAGCACCAGTTGTCTGTTTCTATGAGGCCCTTTTGTAGGATGCTTGTGTCAGCTGGAGAGTCGATTATGATGCCCAGTTTGCAGTCATCTGCGAACTTGGTCAGCCACAGTCTTTCCGTGTTAGCCTGTACCTCCAAGAAATATATACCGAACAAGAGAGGCCCCAGGACTGACCTTGTGGGACGCCACTTGCAACTGGTTTGCAGTCTGATATGGCTCCAGCAATTCTAACCATGTGGGTTCTGTCCTTGAGCCAGTTTGCAACCCATCTAGTGACATAGGGGTTTATATTTAAGCTGGTGAGCTTATCTATAACGCCCAAGTGGGGTATTGTATCGAAGGCTTTTGCAAGGTCCAGGTAGGCTGTGTGGACCACCTTCCCCTCGTCAATGGCCTTGGTGACTGTTTCAAAGAAATCGACCAGGTTTAAGAGGCAGGATCTGCCCTTAACAAAGCCGAACTGGGTAGGATCCAGTGTCTGTAGGTCCCCAATATCTTTATTTATGAGGTCCATGATGATCCTTTCCATAGCTTTGCAGACCAAGCTAGTCAAGCTTATGGGGCGATAGTTTCCAGGATCCGTTGAGGCACCACCTTTGTGGAGAGGGACCACTGTTGCTGTACGCCACTCTTTGGGTACATATCCTGTAGTAAGGCTGAGATTGAACAATAGTTTCATGTTTGGGTTTAGTTCTTCTTGGAGTTTATGTAGGACGCAGCCCAGGACACCGTCTGGTCCCATTGATGCTGTGTTTTTTGCTTTGGAGAGGGCGGCTCTTACCTGAGCATCTGAGATGTCACGGGGGAAGCACTCTGCTGGGATAGATATTTGCCCTTTTGGTGGGGAAGTGGGGGTGGGGCAGGAATTTGCACTGAACCTGTCAGCTAGGATGTTGGCAATGTCTGTGGGTTCAGTGTATTTTTATCATTTTGGACTAATTCTGAGCATATATTGGAATTCCCACCCAGGTTCCTTACATAACTAAAGAAAGCCTTGTGATTATCCTTAGTGTCCTGTGCAATTTTTCTCTCGAAGCTGGCCTTAGATGATTTTATGAGTGCCCATAGTTTTTTGCTAATACTGATCAGAGATGCCTTCCCTTTTTGGGATTTTGCTCTATCATGTAGTAGCTTCCTCCTTCTATTGTATAGTTTGTTTATGGCTGGGGTCCACCAGACAGGACGCCCAACTTTGGAGGATTGGGTCTTGGTTTTATTTGGGATTGCATGATCCATGCATTCCTGAAGGTGTTCATAGAATGCGTTTATAAAGGATTCTGCGGTCTGGACCATATTTTCCACAGGCCCGGGGGCTTTGAAGGATTCCACTTCGGTTTTGAGGAGTGTGAAATTTGCTTTAGAGAAGTTTTTCACTGCGGTTTTCTGGGCAGGGGCTGGGGTCGGGATGTGAATATCTAGTGAGATTAGTTTATGGTCTGATCTTACCAGTGAGGGATACACTAGTGGTCTGGAGTATAGAGTCCCCATGTTGGTGATGATCAGGTCCAGTATGTTTTCCCCTCTTGTGGGAGTGGCAACATGTTGTTCCATAGCATTTGAGTTAATAAATTCTAGGAACCTTTGGGCTAGGGTGTTGGAGCTAGAGTAATGCTCCCAGTCTGTGTTAGGGTAGTTGAAGTCGCCCAATATAATGGTGTTTGGAGAGACCTTCATATTTTCCAGTGTTCTCAGGAAGGCCGAGTGGGGTTCCTGGGTTTGGGAGGGTGGTCTGTAGCAGGCTATCAACTGGAAGGCAGTTTTACCCACTGTTAGTTGCACATGGATAGTCTCTGATGCTTCGTGCTGTGCCATCAACCTGGAGGTGTGGGTATCTTTGACGAATATTGATACTCCCCCTCCTTTTGTGGTTCAGTCCAAGTTTTGGGGCCGAAAAACATGGTATGAGGTATAACCTGGTAGTGCTGGGGTGCTCTCGGGAGCCTTGAACCAGGTTTCTGTTACTGCACAGATATCGATGTTCTCCATGCTAAGGAGAGTTTCGAGTGCGTGTATCTTGAGGTTTAGACTTCTGGTGCTGAGTAGCATTACTCTTAGTTTCTTATCCCTTGTGATACCTATGGAGGTGGGTTTGTCTTTTGAGCCTTGCCTAAAAAAGGCACTATGGGGCTGGCAAGAGCCTTTGCCAATATCCGAAAGCCCAGGGGTGACAGGTGCAAGCCGTCCCTAGCGAAGCATCGTGGCTTGTCGAGCATGTCATTCCAGGCAGACAGACATTGGATCCCCTTTGAATGACACCAATACTTAAGCCAATTGTTGAAACTGATCATCTTGTTTTCATATTGTGGCATCATTCTTGGTGAGGGTAAGATGCTACTCAAGGTCAGGGTCATACCGGCCTGGGCTACATGCTCAGAGAGCTCCTCTATGTCTCTTTTCATGTAGTCCAGGGAGGTATGTCTCAGGTCATTCACACCAGCATGGACAATGACTGAGTCATATTTGTACTTACCTTGGAGTGACCTGAGTGCTTGTGTTATGTGGCAGATCCTAGCGCCCGACAGGCCGCTTACCGTGACCTTCTCCTTGTTCAGCCTGGTGAGCGGGACGTCAGTGTGCCTGACGATAGAGTCACCTATTACAAGTGTATCAGGTGTGTTGTTTAGCCTTAAGGGTTGTGACTGTTCGGCACACTTGGTTTGTGAGCTATGTGCTGCACGTGTTTTGTTTTGGGGTAGCGGTTGCTTGGGTGTCTGCTTTGGAGGTCTCTGCTGCTTAGGCAGATTTTTATTTTAGAGCCTCCGAGTATGTTTTTGTGTGTTTATGTGTTTGGTTTGCTGTCGTGGTAGGTCTATGTGAGACTGGAATTGTAGTGAGTGTGGTTTCCTTCTCCTCCTGACTGGTTACGCCAGTACTGAGTTGAGAGAGCTTAGCCTCCAGTTTGGCTATATGGTTGCATCTCTCACATGTGTTGGAATTTGTTGGGAGGAGGAGAGGATTGTCTGTGTACATGAGGCAGTTGTAACATTGCCTCAAGATTCCCAGATTCACCAGTTGGACTGGAGAGGAGATTGACAACTGACCTTTGGACATGCTAGAATAGTATTGAGAATTCCTTTATAATTTAAAAAACGGCCAGTGGGGAACAAAGTACTCAAGGGGAGTTTGTGAGGGTTTAGTGCTTTTAATTTTTTAGTGCTGACTTATATAATTGCTTTAGTGAGCAAGTGCCAGGCTTTAGAGTGGGAATAGGGTGTTTATTATGATAACTAGATCAGTTCTAAGGGAAAAAATGAAGAGCAGACTTTGTGGAGCCGAGAATGGTCTAAACCCAATTAAGTAGCGCTGCCCGATGCTGCGCTATGCGCAAAATCGCGCAAAGCAGGGCTAAAGCGGGTTTTATACAGGGGGACTTGAAAGAGCTAGAAATTGTCCCAAAACGGCCAATAGACTACCAGATTCTTGTGCTGAGAACACTCCTCCAAGGATAGATAGGCTGCTCCAAGCTCCCCACTGCCACTGGTGAACAAAGAAGCCTTCCTTTATCCAAGAAAGGAAATGGGCAACACAGGAACTTTCCAAAAGTCCAGAATACAGCAAAGCCTGTATTTGGACTACTCTAGGTCAGGAAAGATGGGAAACAAGGATAATTTTTTTTTGCAACAAACAGCAGGAAAATGCAATAAATATGTAACACAGGCTAGCGCACTTGAGTGTGTAGTCTCAACAGGTAAAAACAACAAAGAGGACAAACTTTAAAAGTGCAGGTGCAAAAACAACTTTAAACAGTTTAAAACAGTTCAAGAAGCAGAAATACTTGCAGTTTAGCTAGATCGGACAGTCGCCCAGGTAGTAGCAGGAAAACAAACACTTTTATCAGGTTAGTAGTCGCTCTTTTAGCCTCTCTGCTGCTAGCACCAATCTGCAGGACCACAAGGAGCTTGGCTGAGTAGTAACAAGCGCAAAAACCGCGCCAAAGTGGGTTTTATACAGGGGGACTTGAAAGAGCTAGAAATTGGCCCAAAACAGCCAATAGACTACCAGATTCTTGTGCTGGGAACACTCCTCCAGGGATAGATTAGAGGCTTCTTGCAGGGCTGCTGTTACTGGGTCTGTGCTCAGAAGGCATGATTTGCTTAAGGAGCAATTCTTGCCTGATCATGTTAAAGCTAAACTGTTGGATGCTCCCTTAAATCGGGACCGCCTGGTTGGCAACAAGGCTGAGGAAGTTCTTAAAAGGATGGAAGATAAAGCTAAATCTATGCAAACTGTTAAAGATTTCTTACAAGTTCAGCCTCCTAGATTTAGTGGGCACTGGCCCTCTAAGAACTGGTCCTTTCCAGCTCCTTCTAGGTCTTCTCAGGCCAAACCCAGACACAGCAGAAACCCCAGGTTTCAGTCCCAGGGGATACACAAGACTAAGCATGTGGGGGGTTTCAGCACCCAAATCTGGAAGTAGTAAGACTCCCCACTATGGAAAACTGTCTCAATTACTTGCTTTTAAAACTTCCAAGCACTTCCCAACTGAATGCTCCTTTACGCGGAAAGATTGATCTGCAGGGCAAAAACTGGAAACTCATTACCCAGGACAAATGGGTTTTAAATATTGTGTCCCAAGGATACATATTTCACTTCCACATGTTACCAACACCAAGCGGGTGGCCAGATCTACCCCCAAATCAGTGGTCAGAGGCCCAAAATCAAGTACTCTCTCTCTTAAGCAGTTGGTACCAGAAGAGGAAAAGGGACAAGGTTTATATTCAAGAGTTTTCCTGGTACCCAGAAAAAGGCAAAACATGGCATCCTATCCTGGACCTTTCTACTCTAAACACCTTTTCTGGTGATTCCAAAATTCAAAATGCTGACTCTTCACCAGCTGCTTCCTCTGCTAGGCAAAGATGCATGGTTGGCAACACTAGACTTAAAAGAAGCATACCTGCACATCCCTATCAGGGAGTCTTGCATAAGATACCTACGCTTCAAAGCAGGCTACATGCACTATCAGTTCTCCGCACTGTCCTTTGGCTTATCTACTGCACCCAGGGTATTCACAAAGTGCCTAGCTCCAGTCACTGCATTTTGCAGGCAAAGAAATATTCAAATATACCCATACTTGGACGATTGTCTAATTCAGGCAGAAAGCCAGGACATACTTTTAAATCATGTGGCCTTTGTTCAAAGGGTACTGACTTGTCTGGGGTACACCATAAATGAAAAGAAATCACACCTGGTACCCTGCCAACAAATTATATTCCTGGGAGCAAGCTTGAATACAACTTCCCAGATGGCTTTCCTCACTCCAGAGAAACTGATTCATTTGACAACCTACTTAAACAAGTGACCACAAAAACCCAGTTATCTTCAAGGCAAATACTGCAAGCCTTGGGGTTCATGACCTCCTGCATTCTCCTAATTCCATATGCAAGACTGCATATGAGGAAACTACAATGGTATCTCAAAAGCCTATGGTGTCAACATTCACAGGATCTAGAAGCAATGATTCCTATCATACCTTGCCTACGCCTAGAGTTGCTTTGGTAGGCAGAGGCCTGCCACCTAAACAGGGGACTACCATTCACACTACCCCCTGCCGCTCAAACTTTAACAACAGATGTATCAGACTATGCATGGGGGGCTCACCTGGCAGGGAAGTGCATTCAGGGCAAATGTAACCCAAGTCAAATGCACCTGCACATAAATCAAAATGAAGTGTTTGCTGTACAGAATGCTCTGACAGCCTTCAAGGACCACATTCTTCCAGGACAACTAATGGTAAAGACGGACAACACCACTGTCATGTGGTACATAAACAAGCAGGGGGTACACATTCTTACCCCCTCTGCAGGCTAGCCATGGCATTGTGGAACACAGCCTTGAGCTACCAAGTGAATCTACAAGCTCAATTCCTGCCAGGAAAACTAAATACACTGGTGGACTAAGCAGAAACCTCATGGACCCAAACGAGTGTAAATTGGAACCAAGGATTTTCAACATGTTGACAAGCAAATGGGGGAGCACAGATATAGACCTGTATGCCTCCCCCCAGAACCATCAATTGGACAAATTTTGCACAAGGATTCCCACAAGCTAGCTTGGAAAGTGGATCCTTCAGCTGGAAAAACCTATCAGTTTATGCCTTTCCTTCTCTGCCTCTACTCTCCAAGGTACTACTAAAGATCAAACAGGACAAGCCAAGGATGATTTTAATTGCACCGGACTGGCCACGCCAACACTGGTGCCCTCTCTTGTGCAGTGTGTCACGCTTGGCCCCACGGCAGCTGCCTCAGACTCCTTCCCTTTTGTCTCAGCAGGAGAACCAGGAACGCACCCTCAACTGCAAACCCCGAACCTAGCAGCCTGGCTAATTACCTAATCTCTCCTTTACCATCCCTCAGTAAATCAGTGATGGATATCATTTTAGAGGCAAGGAGGCCTAGTACTAGAAACTCTTATGTTGCAAAACGGAAAAGAGTTTGTGCCTGGAACCAATCTCAAGGGATGAACGTGGCAGTGCCCAGTTTACCTCAGATTCTACAATACTTGACTGAGATGCTTCATAAGGGCTTGTCCTTTTCCTCCATCAAAATTCATGCCTCAGCTATTTCAGCTCATTATAGCACAGAGCCTCTCCTCTTCTCTCACCCACTGCTCAGGCAGTTCCTCAGAGGGGCCAACATTTTAAGGCCACTCAGAAGAGCTCCTACCCCAAATTGGGACCTTAACTTTCTCTTGCAGAAACTCACTCTTCCTCCGTTCGAGCCAGCTGCTACTACAGACTTAAAATTCCTTTCCTAGAAAACAGATTTCCTTTTAGCAATCACTTCTGCAAGAAGGGTATCTGAACTACAGGCCCTTATGGCAGTGGAGCCTTTCATCATCTTTTATGCGGACAGGGTGTCCCTCAGAACCAATCCCTCCTTCATGCCCAAGGTGGTATCCAGTGTGGCTCTTAATCAGTCTAGTCGTTTGCCTACCTTCTTTCCTAACCCACAGAACAAAGGGGAACAGATACTGCACTCCTTAGATGTGCATAGACAACTTAGATTCTACTTGGACAGGACTAAACCTCAAAGGAAATCTGAACAACTGCTGGTAGCATTTGCTGCAGGGACAGAGGGAAAAGCTATTTCAAAGCAAACCATTTCAAAATGGATAGGCCACTGCATTTATTTCTGCTATAACACCATGGAAAACCTATCCCACAGGGCATCAGGCTACATTCAACCAGGGCTGCATATACCTCTACAGCCTTTCTCAGGGGCATCCCTACTAGGGACGTCCTAGAAGCTGCTACCTGGAGTTCTGTACATACTTTCACCAAGCATTATTATTTGCCAATTTTCTCTAAATCTAGAGCTGGTTTTGCCACTACAGTCTTGCGGGGCCTTACAGCTGGTCCTAATTCTATTTAAATTCTTCCTCCCAACCTTAGCTTTGGGAATCTACCCAAATGTAATGACTGCAAAAGTGAAACACGAAGAACATAGTACAGTTGTGTACACTTACCATAAATATAGATGTTCGAGTGTATTCACTGTTGCAGTCCTGGTTACCCTCCCTCCAGCCCCCTTTCTTGTTTTGGCTATACCTCTACTCTCGCTTACTATGTTCAAAAAGCTTTTTGGTGTACTTGCTTTTTTGTTGGAGGTATATCCTTGTATTTATAGATTTAATTGTTCCCATTAGGGGGGCACCTGACATCTGGGGCAAGAAAAACTGATGTAATGGCGTCGGCTGCATGTTTTATACCCCTGACGACCTGACATCATGGAAGAAGGGACAGCAACCGATGCAGGACCCAAGACTTTGTTAATCAGGCTGACTGAGGGCTACTGCAAGCAGATAACCCAAATGTAATGACTGCAACTGTGAATACACTCAAACATCTACATTTATGGTAAGTGTACACAACTGTACTTTATCTCCCTCCCTCTCTTTCAAAAGCTACAACAGGTCTGAGGTGGTAGCATTCGTCTCATGCTATGGTGATCAGCCTGAGACACCTAGTTCTACTGTACAGAGTACACATGGCTTTTCAGATTAACATATACTGAACTGTTGTTACAACTTTATTTGACTTAAGTGCTGGGATGCATAAATTCATACTTAATGAAATACTGGAAATCAAAATAACTTACCTAGGGAACTAAAGTTTGGATATAACTTGACTAAAATGGTCAGTCATATTTTTCTTCTTACCTGTTTTTCGATCTAGTTTCTGCCTGTGATCTTCTTCCTTGGCTGGGATTAGCTCCAAACAGATGTCCCCATTTCATCCCCTGATTGCTCTCATCTGCTGCTGTAGTTACCCTGTCCATCTGGGACTCTGCCCGTATTGATAAAGCCTCATTTTCTTTCTGTGCATTGTGCTTCAGTTCATGTAAGACTGACTCTGGTGGGCTACCCATCCAGGAAGGCTTGCCCTTTGAGCACTCCTGCTGTTCTTTAAACACATTATGATTTTTATCAGTTTCTGCTTTAGAAGTGCATTTTTCCCTCGTTGATTTTGGCTCATCTCTACTGACTTGTTCAGGTTCTTGGTGATCTTCTGCTCCATCTACAACTCCTTCTCTAGGAGGTGGTTGACTTTTCCCTTCCAACTTCTGTAGCAGTTTTGTAGCAGGTGTTGCCAACCCTTGTTTTTTTCGTTTCTCCAGTCTATTAAACTTTGATCCTTCCCCAGAATCCTCTATGTAAACTTGTGAGCTCTGCATTAACTGGTACCACCATCCAGCTTGTTTATCCTTCCGAATATCCATCGCGTGTTCCTTCATCTTCCTCTCAGACTCCTGACTCTCTTCCACTTCACTATCTGTCACTGATGATCCTACTGCATTCATTCTTTCACACTTGACTTCTGACTCATCGACGATGCCTGTACTTCCAACTTCACCATCTGCTCTCTGAAGTTCTGGAAATGAACACACACTGGTTCCACTTTCCTGACCACTACCCCGAGTCCTCATTAACTGAAAAGTTGAATGAACTGACTGGAGAAGATCCTGCTTTACTCTAAGCTGTTCCTTTTTCTTTTGCTGCTCTTTTCCCATCTGTTGTAGATGGTATTCAAAGAAAAGGTCAAGGTCAAATGGCAGCAGTGAAAGGGGCTGCAGAAGCAGAAGTAATTCTTCGAACAACTGCTGACATACACTATGAGACAGGGCCAGGAATCCCGTTGGCTGATAGTGTGCCAAAATAATATCTATAGAAAGGAAAAAAATGAAATGCACATAGAGAAGCTATTCACTGCAGAAATAAATGTTGCTGCATACTATACAAAGAACAGTTTAACTAAAAGATTACAACTCGACAAAATGATGAATAATTCAGCTGCTGCAACAAATAAAATTAGTATTTTAAGCCAAACACTTCAATTAACAAGCATCAAATTGAGTACAAAGGAATAATGCATTCAGTGATATATTTATTTCTTAAAGAACACTGTAATGAGGTAAAAATATTTTCAGAAAACTACAAAGCAATAATTTCTAGATCAAACAGCAGGGAAGTCCTCCAATATTCAACTACTTCAAGTTAAAATGTATTAGTGATTAAGAAGTACATACAGCATAATCCAGGAAAACCTAAATATAGGGCACACTTTTCAAGTAAGATGCATGACGTGGTACTAAACTGTACATGCCTTTCATAATCTGACACACATAAACAAAGGCCTAAGACTCCTTATACTGCATTCTCTTTCAAAGTAGGACATTTATGCACGTACCTTCATTTTGTAGCACAGTTACCAAAAATGTGTAAAATTCTATTACCTGAATAGAAATTATATCAAAGTGCTGCACTGCAAAAAAGGATTTGTGCTTAAATTTGCATTAAATTCTCTTTAACTTCTTATTTGCTGCACAGAATACCGCAAGTCACCACATATGGAAAATCGCAAGTCTCTTGTGATGGGCAAGCACATCTGAAAACTAATCCTACCATGTTCAAACACAAGCAGAACTGACATTTGCTTTACTATTAATTAGTATTTTGCTGACAATGCATTTGCACAATGCCCTTTACACCAAGATGATGCAGCCTTCTATGCTGCTGGTATAAAATAATCACTGCTACTACAAATTGGAATTTCATTAAAAAAATGATTCCTCTGAATTCTTTAAAAACCTGAAACATAAAAATATTCAGCTATGTTGTCTGAGGAAGACTCTTGCAAAAGCAAAACAAATCTTACCACTGATTATTGCCAGCAACTCGTTTTTCTTTGCATAATAATTGTATCTCCACAATATGACAGCTATGCTAACTTCATATTTGGATGTCTTAAACATCTTCCTAACTGTTTATATACGCTCAGACTCAATCCATGATGTGTTTATACTAGCAAAAAATATATGCATTAATGAGTAATCATACTGAACAAGTGTAACATTTTGAAATAACTACATTAGTTATAGCAGACAAAAGAAACCAGACAAAGATGGTAAGCGATTATCTATATGTACTGATGCAGAAGCCCTTATTAAAAACGTGGTGCCATGGTGAATAATTTTGTGCAATTCTGCTACCTTCCTTTGGAAGAACTCTTGCTGCAGTACAGAATAAGGAAGAGTTCGAAGTAGCAATTTATGCTGAGTGTGAGTGAGTCAGAGGTCTTAAACTGGAACACATTGCTCTGAAGTGTACAATAAGGGATTACATTTGGGGTGGACAGAGGTATATAGTCCAGTCCCAGGAAATAGAGCATGTTCCTGTTGTGCTGTTAAGGGAAATTGTGGAATTTTATTCTTGTGTGCTCTGGTGTTTTCCGTGATGCTCCCCCACTGGAGTCAGTAGTGAGTATTGAGGCTCCTTAATTACTGATCCGGGTTTTAAGTGGGGATGTCACATTATTGGTGGCAGTCCGGTGGGATATTAACCGGACGTCACAACTATATTAAAGTTCTGCTCAGAATGTAGAATATACAGTAATGGTACAGAAGTGCAGAATACTTCTTTACCAAGTTGTTGTGACACCAGAAGTAGAACCACTATATATATTTTCATCAGAAAAATCTATATATTTCTTTTCATTGGTAATATGTCATATGTGCAATTCCATGCTTTCAAGCAGCTAAAGTGGTAGGGTCAAATTCAGAGGAAGCAGCAATGAAACTCCTGAGAATGGAATAGCAGTCAAGTGTATTTTGTAATTTAGCATACACTTGCTGTAATAAGAAAGCTTTATAATGAAATCTCAAAGGATGTGACGGGACCTTTTACACACAAATGCCAGACACAGAAGTCCATATGCCTTCAGAGTCAGCATATGACATTTTAAATAATTTTTAGTTTCCACTGCGGGTGTTTTGCATTTCGTCCTAGAATTTAGACTGCAACAGTTTACCAAAATGTCCTTACATTAAAAGTAAGAATCCTATATATTACAAGAAAAAAGTCAGTTATATCATACAGCGGCTAAAACTACATGCTTTCAAGCAGCTAAAGTGACAAGAGTGAAGTTCAGAATTAAGATGATGGATTAAAATTCTTAATTGTTTGATAGTATGTATATTTTGAAGCTGCACATCCAGTTGTTACTATCTGACGTTTCATACTGAAATCTTAATGGGGGGGGGGGGCTGAGATTTGGCATTTTTTACATAGTTTCCGTATGTATAGGTCTATATACCTTTACCATGACAGTCTGACATTTTGCATTATTCCTGGTTTCCATTCTGGGTGTGGTGCTGAATTTCTTTTGAGTATGCAGAATACAAAAATGGTGTAGTTTCTCTCTTTACTCAATTGTCATTAAATCATAAATAAAAAATCTTATATTTCACCACGAAAAATATGTTTCATCTACAACATCCCAGTTTCATCTATCACATGCCACCGCCAAAAAGCTATAGTTTGGAGCAACTAAAGTGCTGCGATCAAATTCAGTATTGTACTGCACTTAAATTCCTAATAGCAAGTCAGTTTTGGGTGCATTTTGTTAGACAAGTACCCTGCTGTTACTACTTAAAAGTTTCACAATGAAATCTTAAATGGGTACTGATACATCACCTTTTATGCATAGTGGACTGGCTTGTAAGGTCTTTACTTCTTTAATCTGATATTTTGCATTATATCTGGTTTCACTGTGGATGCTATGTTGACATTTTTGCTCAGCATACAAAACACAATAGTAGGTCTGGAATACTTTTTTAATGAGTTGTCAATTCTTCAGAAGTACCAGATATATTTACAGATAGACAGATATCCTTAAATGTAAGTGAGTAGTAGTCCTACATACATAAATTTTGTAACTGAACACCCTATTCTACTACACGAAAACTTCACAACAAAATCACTAAGGGGGCTCACATATGGCATTTTATACATATGTGCCACGTGCACTGGTTCACGTGTCTTTAGTGCCTACTGCTGTAGGTATTGTGCAGAAATGCTGCTCAGTAAGGTATGTTATATGAAGATAAAATTGCATGCGTGTCCTTATATCTGGAATCAAAAATTACGTGCATTATGTGACTGAGGGCAATAATATATTATTCTGAGAAATGCACTGCAATGTTTCATATGGTTACTTATTATGATTCTGTATTCTTAGGTATCACAAAAAAGAAGTTAAGTCCTTGCCATAACGTTCCATCTGTGTTGTCAGTCTTCACTCATTCTTGACAGATGGGTTTGGTTCCAAACTCTCAGAAATGACTCAGCCATTATACAGCTCACACCAGCCAAAAAACTCTCGAGCTAAGGCTCTACCCATAATGTCCCTCTCTCCATTAACTCAGATCGAGTTTGCAGTCTAGTATAGAAAAGACAGAAGCCCTGTCTAAGGTATAACTATATCACCTCCCAGAACAAGGTCCAATCCTCCAGAAGTCTTTCGGAGGGGGCAGGAGGGTTGGATGTCAAGAATGAATGAGGATCGACAACACAAATGGAACGTTATGATAAGGACATAACTTCTTTATCTGATGTTGTGAATCTTAATTCATTCTTGACAGATGGGACAGAGTCCCCAGCTACCTCAGATCTCGGGTGGCTCTAAGGAAGGGCATTCCTGACTACCACAGAGCCAAAGGATGATCTTCCCCTGCAGACCATATCCAATTTGTAAAGAATGATAAAGATATGTAGAGTAGCCCATGTTGCAGCTGCACATATTTCTTCCATAGAGGCCTTGGAATGAAAGATAGTAAAAGCAGAAATGAATCTGGTGGAATGCAGTCTAACAGGAGCAGGTAGTTTTAGTGTATTCTGATTGTAGACAAATGTGACACAATCTCTAAGCCATCTTGATGAGGTAGCTTTTGATACCAGTTTACCCAATGCAGGTCCTGAAAAGGATACAAATAAATAGTCTGATTTTCTAAAAGATTTTATTCTGTCCAAGTAAAAACGTAATTGTCTGTGGACATCCAGCAAATGTAAACAGTATTCACCTTTGTTTGAAAATTATGGACAGATGACTGGCAAGTCTACAGACTGGTTAATAATAGATTCTGATACTACTTTGGGGAAGAAGGACAGGTTGGTTCTTAGTGACACTCTCTCCTTGTGAAATATGATATAAGGATGCTTTACACATAAAGCTTGTAACTCAGAAATGCTAGTGTCAGACGTGACAGCCACCAGGAAAAGGGTTTTCCAAGATAAAAATTTGAGGTCACAAGCACCTGCTGGCTCAAAGGGCTGTCAAACTAGGCATTGTAAAACTAAGGTCAAATCTCATGACCCTATAGGATCTTTGAATGGGGGTTTTAGATATAAAGCGCCCTTAAGAAAAATTTTGCATAAACGATGAAACATCAAGGAATGATCATCAAATCAGTTATGAAAATTGGAAACAGCTGCTAAATAAACCTTAATTGTGGAAGTAGAGGCTTCCAATTCAAATAAGGATGCTGAAAAGAGGTCTATGTCATTCATAGAGACCCAAATTGAAAATCTTTTCCATTTGCTAAGGTAAAGTTTCCTAGTGGATGGTTTAATGGAAGGCAGAAGAATCTTTTGTACTGAAGAGGATAAGTTGTTCTGTCTGGCAATTGCTGGAATTGAAGATACCAAGCTGTCAGCTTGAGATTTTGGAGATTGGGATGTACCAAACCCTGTGGGTGAGACAGCAGGTCTGGAGCTGGGTCCAGAACCCAAGGGCATTGAACCAGATGAGGCCAATGAGGATCCAGACTTGGTGGGGCCAATAGGGTGCAATGAGAATTACTTTGCTCCTCAACCTTTGGGCTTTCCTCAAAAACTGGGGAATCAGTGGAGTAGGGGGAAAGGCATAAAGTATTCCAGAGGGCCAAATCAAGGAGAAGTGTATCTCTCAGGGACTCCCCATAAGGGGGAATTAGGGCAAAGTAGCTGCTGCATTTGTGGTTTTTAAAGAGGTGAGCAGATTGCAGCAAGGCTGGCCCCGACGATGAAAGATCTTCACTGCTATGTTGTGGTTGAGTGACCACTTGTGAGGCAGGAGGATGCATTTGCTCAATTTGTCCACAATCACATTGGAGTTTCCAGGGATATGCATTGCTATCAGAAAGTGGTTGAAAGTGATAGCTCATTGCCAAATCCTGAGGGCTTCCCGACATAGTGGGTAGGATCTGGTACCCCCCTGCTTGTTGATGTACCAGACTACCGACATGCTGTCTGACTGGATTGTAACTGTCTCCAAAGAAAGGACAGACTGGAACACTTGCAATGCTAACAGCACTGCCCTCAATTCTAGGATGGTGATGTGCAAATTGGCCTCTTGTGGGGACAAAGTGCCTTGGACAGTACTTCCCAGATAATACCCCGCAATCTGGAAAGTGTCCGTGGTCACTATGGATTTGGGTGGAGAGGGAGAAAAGGTGCGACCCCATAGATTTTCTTCCGACTTTATCCACCAGGATAAAGCCGTTTTGTAACGATTCAGTATCAGAACTGGATGAGACAACGGGTGAGTTAAAATCTACCACTGGGACGCCAAGAGCCATTGAAGTAGCCTCATGTGGTATTTTGCCAGGGGTACTAAGGGTACAGTCACAGTCATGGTCCCCAGAGTTTGAAGTACCAGGCGAGCAGGAACAGTATTTCAGGAAATAATTGCATGAACTTGCAACCTGAGCTTTATCAACCTGTGGAGTGGGAGGGAGGCTACACAAGAAACTGTATTTAGTCTTACTCCTATGAACTCTAGATCTTGTGTAGGAGACAACTGTGACTTTTCCTTGCTGACTGAAATGCCTAGTGTCTTGGCAAAAGTCTGTGGCGTAAAGCAGTAGATGCCTGGAGGGGGCGGTGAGGAGCTAGTCATCTAGGTATGGAAACACTCAGAATCCTCATAGCCTCAAGTGAGCTGTTACCACTACCATGCATTTGGTGAACACCCTGGGGGCTGTGGTGAGAACGAAGGGCAGTGCTCAGAATTGGTAATGACTGTTTTTTAGCCAGAAGTGGACATATCTTCTTGAGAACTTGTCCATCTTTATGTGGTAATATGCATCCTGAAGATCTACAGAGCACATCCAATCATTCTTCTCCAGAAAGGGAAGAACAGACTGAATCATGACCATCTGAAATTTATTCTGCTGTACAAATTGCTGAGATCTAGAATTGGTCTCCAGTCCCCTGTCTTTTTTGGCACTAAAAAGAATCTCGAGTAAAATCTGAATCCTATTTTGTCTGGCAGGACTTCTTTGATGACTCTTTTTTGGAGCAGCTTTTGAATTTCTACTGCTGCTAGATCCCTCTGATTTGGTGGAACTTCGAGGATTTGCTTTTAGAACTTTGGTAAGAGATTGATGGGAATGTGGTAACCTCTGTTGATACTTCTCTGCACCCAAGTATTTGAAGTTATTGTGAGCCAGGCCATTTGGTGCAGTGAAAATCTTCCCCCAACTGCTTCCAGAGGTAAGCAATTGGGCCTTGATTAAGGACTGCTGGAAGGGTTGTCTGAAAAAGGAATCTCTGGAGCCCTGATTACTCGCACCCCCTCTGCCATGGGGAGGAAGTCTTCCAGTGGAGTTCCCCCTCTGCCCTGGAGGAAGTACTCACCATGTGTGTCACGAAAAGGCCCTTGGGATTTCTTGAACCAGATTTTCACATTCCTCTGATTTCTAGAATAGGATCGTTGACGAGTAGAAAAATGAACACCCACAGCAGAAAGGGTCTTTCCATCTTTTTCACACCTGGCTAGTGTGTCTCTAACTTTACGGCCAAACAAAGATGAACCATCAACAGCAGCAATGACAAAGAAAGACGTGAAAGGTTCCACGATGCCACACAAGAGCATCCAGGTGTGATGCCTTATGGCAACACCTGAACCCACTGCCCCGACATTCTTTCGGCCGCATGAGCAATCAGCCACATGGAACAGTTTGAGATAGACTCCATGGTGGCAAGCTGCAAGGCAACTTTATCCCAAACGCCATCAGACTCAGCTCTTGCAAGCATGTCTGAAAGCTCAGTTATCAGATCCCTTTGGAGTCTAGTAAAGTGTGCCAAAAAATTCAAGGACCTAACAGCGAAGGCCGATGACACAAAGACCTGCTTCCCGAACTTGTCCATCATCCTAGACTCTCAGTTAAGAGGATGGACAGCAGAACTCTCTTCGGCGAGTTCCTTTTTGCTGGCCGCCACCACCACCATGGCATCTACTGGTAGACCCTTTGTCTGAGGTTGGTCTTCTGGGACTGTCAGAATTTTATCTGGTCTCCAGAGAATGGGCACTATGGAATCAGGAGCCTTCCATGCCCATTGAACAATCAGCTTAATCAGATCATCAGCGGGTGAGGTCCCCCAGGAAGTAGATGGACAGGCACAAAAAGCTTGCAAGAACACAGATTCCTCAGAGGATGAGTTTGAGGACTTCCAATCACTCCTCTGTTTCAGGATTTCTAGGATGTCTCTGAAGGAGACATCTTCAGGGGGTGACTGAGGGGAACCCTCCCCTTCATTGTAATCTGTGTCTTCAGTAACAGATTCTTCTGGAGAATCTAGATGCTTCCTCTTGCAAGTCTTCTTACAGGGTGGTTCATCAATGGAAGTTTCTGAGGTAGACCCTAAAGAGCAGGAACCCTGAACAGGGATGTCTTGCAGCAGCTGTGCCGCTGTCCCGATGTGATAGACTGTGAAAGCTGTGAACCAGAGGACACATAAATGTGACACTGCGATGTAGAAGGAGCCAGCTGTGAGCCTGCTGAGGCTAAAGCTCTCTCCATGATCTGGAAGGCAGGCCCACTTGAAGAGGGATAGGAGCCTGGAACCGAGAAAGACAATTTCGGAACCAGGGTAACACCCTGCTCCAATAAGCTGCCATCCAGAACAGGAGCCGGGGAGGGTTCGAAATCACCATGGTGCCAAGAACCAATCAGCACTGTAGAAACAACCAAAACTGTACAGAAACCCTCAGAACTGACAGCTAAAGCACAGTCCCGGGTGTACAATGGATCCAATGGTGCCAAGGACATTAGAGATGACCCCTGTGTCAAGGTAAGGTCCACCGTCAGCTGGTACTGGTAAATTCAAAGTGGTGGGCTCCAAACCTTGGAATGAGGTTGAAGGAGGAAGGTCTGGTGGAATCCTTGGAGAATATGCCTTGGCTCAGGGAGGGAGAGAGGTCTGTGTAGGTGCAGGGAGACCCCTGGCTGCGAAAAGCTGGTCCACCAACCTAACTATGTCCACTTCAGAAAGACGTCTGGAAGACTAGATCAACATTCACAAGGGAGACTGTGGCCTATCAATGAAAGGGCTGGGGTGCTGAACAAGGACTGGGTCCACAGAAGGGGAATACTTAGTCCTGGGAGGTATAACTGTCTCGACTTTTGGCATCGTAGCTTGCTGTGCAGAGGGGGAAGCTAGACACAAATGAGAGAAAAGTGAAGCTGGTGCAGAAGAAATTGTTGGTGCCGAAGAGGTCGTTGGCACCAAAGCAGTGGTCGGTGCCAAAGTAGTCAGTATCGGTGCAGTAACTACTGGTACCAATGAAGACTGAACCACTGATGCAGAAGGTAATTTTTCAGTCATTTTAGGTACTTTAGTCCTCAGTTCCGAAGACAGAGATGGAACTGGCGACTTGTGCAATTTTAAGTCTTGTGCCAGTGGTGAGGTTGGCACACAATGGCTTCTCTTTTTAGGGTAAGATTTTGACAATTTAGATGTCTCGGGTTTAGAGAGGGCTTCTTCGAAGGAGCATTTTAGCAAACCTTTCAAAATAAGTTTATTACATTGCTCCGCTAGTGTATGGGCATTGAAACCCTGGCAAATCTTGCATGCAGTGTCTAGATGGGGCACACCCAAACAGAAGACGCAAGAAAAATACCCATCAGAATTGGGCATCTTTCTGCCACAGTCTTGCCATTGTTTTGTTTATCTGCCATTTCAAGTTCACACTCACACAAAACAAACAGATGAAGAAGGCAGAGAAAAAAATTTTAAAGTAAAGGCCTACCAACAATGGTACACAAAAAAAAATTACCTAAAAGGGTAAGAAAAGGAACAGAAAGGATACCAACGATGGTATCCAAGAGTTACCAAAAGGTAAAAGGAAAGAGAGGGAAAAACAAGTTACCAACGATGGTAACAAGAAATACCGTTAGGTAAGGTGGGTGGGTAGAATAATACAGAAAGCACTTACACACTCAAGAAAATGGAGAAAGGGTATCAAATAAACTAATACAGATAGACTTAGCAAAAATTGCTGACAGATAAACAATAATTAAGGCACTTAGCTGAGAGCATCGGCTGATGTGTCTAATTTTCAGAGTGCCAAACGAGACCTGAGGTAATGGAGAGAGGGACATTGTGGGTAGAGCCTTAGCTCAAGAGTTTTCTCACTGGCGCAAGCTGTATAATGGCGAAGTCGGTTCTGAAGAGTCAGAACCAAACCCATCTGTCAAGAATGAATCAAAATTGACAACATCAGATCTAAAGTTATATACTCACCATAACTAGACAGCTGTGTTCTCTATTTTCATTCTTCCTCAATGTATGGGTTGCGGAATTGACCTCAGATCTGACTTGGCTGCATTTTGCAGACTTCGGCTCCAGCTCTCGAGCTCCTCCCTCTACCCATAATGCCCTAGTCCATCCCCAATATCTCAGACCAAGCTTGCTGCCTTAAAAGTCTCATTATATAAAAGAGAAAAAGAGGTATTAAACCAGGGATCAAACCTGGAACTACAGATTCCAGAAGTCCATCAGATCACTCAAGAAAGTGACAGGAAGGGGGAAGGAGGGAGGGGAGTAGAGGAAAACTGAAAATGGACAACACAGATGCCTAATTATAGTGAGTACATAACTTTAACATCTGATGATTTCCTTTTCATTGTTCCTCAATATATGGGACAGAGTCCCCGGCTAGGTAAATCTTCGGTGGCCCTCATGGAAGGATACTGCTGAACAAAAAGCAGCTCTTCTTCTATTTGTAATGAGTAGTAAAGGTATGAACATTAGACCAGGTGGCTGTTGTAAAAATATCATCAATGGAAGTTCCATACCAGAAGGCAGATGAGGTGGCCATGATCTAGCTGAATGGGCCTTAGGTGGTTTTGGTAGGAATTTAAGTCAGTTTTTGCTGAAAGTTCAAAGGGTTGCTGAGTTAAACCTTGAAGTACTACTGTTAAAATCCCAAGGGGGTGCCCTTCAGAAAATCCTTACATAATTTGTATGTAGCCAAGCAAGACGTATTGTCTCCTGAGTGAAAATATGATATGGGTGCCAACTGTACTTTGACTGTGAAAAAAATAGCACCATCCTTAAAAAAAAGAAGCTAAAAATTCCAGTACAGTGGAAATATGGGTAGTAAAAGGATCAATGTAATTTTTCAAGGTCCAAATTGAAAATCGTTTCCATTTGCTCTTGTAAATCCGCTTAGGGGAATCTTTCTATGAGGACAAAAGTACACAACGAACCAGAAAAGAAAGCCCAAGATGTCTAGCTATTAACAGAACTGGAGAAACCATGTGGTCAGTTTGAGGGCTGGGATACTGGGGTGTTTAATTCCTGAGGGATGTGACAGAAGGACTGGACTGGGGTCAAATATTCAAGGTGGATAACAATTATAACACCAAAGGAAGGGGAACCAGACCTGTCAAGGCCATAATGGGGGCAATGAGGATAACCGTGCTCTTCAACCAGCTGGCTTTCTGTAAGAATTTTGGGATCAGAGGTACTGGGGGATAGGCATAAATGAGACTGCAGGGCCAAACATGGACAAGAGCATCTCTTGGTGACTCCCCCCCAGGGGGGGGGGGGTATCAGGGAAGGTACCTGCAGCATTTGTTGTGGGGAGAAACATAAAGATCACAGCAAGATTGGTTCCAATGACGGAAAATTTTCTCTGCCCCTGATTGATTGACAGACCACTAGTGAGGCATCAGAATGGACCTGCTGAGTTTGTCCGCTAATACGTTGGATTTCCCTGGAATATGCGTTGCTTCCAGAAAGCAGTTGGAGGAAATCACCCATTGCCACACTCTCATAGCTTCTCAGCAGACATGGTAAAAATCAAGTTTCCTCTTGTTTGTTGATGTACCAGACCACAGACATGTTTTCAGTTTGGATCACAATGGTCCCTAGAAGGAGGACATCTTGAAATGTGTGTGACACTAGAAGTACTGCTCTCATCTCCAGGACACAGATATGTGAATAGGTTTCTTGGGAGAAGCACGTGCCTTGGATGGTCCTTCCCAAGAAGTGTCCCCCCACCCCAGTTGAGAGGCATCTGTGGTCATTGCGGCTACTGGTGGAGACAGAACGAAGGGGTGACCTATGCAAATCTCATCTGACTGGATCCACCAACAAATATGATTTTTGCATACCACAGTAAGTCTGACTGGGGTGGACAGGAGCTGTTGAAGAATAGACCACCGAAAAGGTAGAGTCCATTGAAGAACACACAAATAGTAATGTGCTAATGGGACTAATACTACAGATATTGCCATGGAACCTAGGGCCTGAAGTACAAGTCTGGCAGGAAGAGCAGGATGAAAAAATCTGATTGACCTGAGACATGACTGTGCATATACGATGAGGAGGTAAAGAAGCAATGTGACTTACTGTATTTAGGTGAGCACCAATGAACTCCAGGCTATGTCCTGGTTATCATTTATGATATAGGCAATCATACATTTATATAAACGAAAACAAACCATATAGACATAATCCCAGCTGTAAGCATTTTATATCACAAACGATTTTGACATAATCCTAGTTGCAAACATTATACATCACTTATAATCTAACGAATCAATGTCACTCAAACATTACACAGCACACTCAAGTCCTGCCTTCTTTTAAACCTCATTCCTCCTCTATATGTATTGCTCCCACAATTTCCATTTTATCCTACGTAATTTGTTCCTACCTTTTTTAAAGATCCCAAATCCAGATGTTTTATCTCTGTTACTATATTCACTACTTCTAGTACAGTTGGTTTAGACACTGATTTCCATTTTCTAGTAATTGTTTTTTTTGGCAGCCACCATAATTGGATTTGGTAAGACCTTACTATGTCCAGGCAATTCCGATTCTGTATCATAGACAGAAAAATTATTTCCCCAGTTACACCAACTTGCTCACCCAGTATCTGACAGAGCAGTCTGCAGGGAATCCTTACAAGTCTGCCAACTCATCACACTCCCAGAAAATATGTTTGCAATTACCTCTTTCTTCCCCATCACACCTCCAACATTTGCTGTCTACCTGAGAAAAAATTCTTTGGAGTCCACCTAGGGTATAAAAATATCTATGTAAACATTACCAAGCAAAAATCCTAAATCTTCTAGATTTTGTTGCATATTTGGGAGATATACATATATCTCCCCATTGTTTCTTTGTGAATTGCTTATCCAGTCTCTCATCCCAATCCTTTCTAACCTCCTCTGATTGATTCTTACAGTTATCATGCAATATTTTATATGCTCTACTAATTACTCCTTTTTTAATGGCAGCTTCTGTTCTGGATTCTACTAAAAACTCTATCAGTGCTTGTCTTTTATTTAGGACCCCCCCCCCTATTTCTTTCTCTTTGACTATACTCTGATATCAATCTTTCCTGTGGAAGGCAATCTCTAACCTGCAGTCCAAATAAATTCTTGGCGTGTTCCCATTGCATTACCTTTACCTCTCAATTTATTCCAAATACCTTGGTTCCTTTGACAATTTTTTCCAATAAATTCCAACCCCCCTTGCCTATTGTCTTTATCCCTAATTGCAATCATCCTTATTGGCAAATTCTCCTTTCTCCATTCCCGTGTTGGTTTAGTTCTTAGAATACTTTCTGCTACTTTATAAATATAATATTCTGTATGATTATTGTTATTCTCCTTAAAGATCTGCATCCAAAATCCCAGTCTCTCCCTGTTTCTTGAGCTTTCGCTTTGTTTATCATCATCCCTTTCCACTTTGAATTATAGGTTTCTGCATGTGCTATGTACAGGAGCCTTAACTGTGTAGCTCTGAAATACCCCCTTCAAATTGGGTAATCCCAATCCACCTTCTTCTTTTGGAAGAATCAGCTTATTCCACTTTACACTTGCCTTCTTTCCCTCCCAAATAAAATCCTTCAGCTCTTTATTAATTGCTATCCACAACTTTTCTTCTGGTTGATAAAATTATGCCTGACCTGTGTATAAGACTAAAGGGACTAAAACATTTTAACTGCTTGTAGTTTACTATCCATATAAAAGAGCTTCCAGTTTCTCAGTTTTTGCATTATCTTTTGTTTAGTTTCTTCCCACATATCCTTAGCTATCACACCACAATCACTTTTAATCCATACTGCTAAATACTTCATTTTATCATGTCACCATAAATATGGATATTGCTGAACCAATTCATGTGTGGGTACATAATTTACCGCTATTGCCTTTGTTTTCGCTTTATTAATTCTGTAAGCTGAAAAGATTTGTAAGTGTCTCAAAATGTGTCACAACACTGTAATGTCCTTTTCTGGATCTGTCAGGTATAAAATAATATTATATGCAAATAGAGCCAGCTTTTCTTAACTACCATACCAATTATACCCCTTGAATTCCTGATTCCCTTATTTTCTTTGCCAATGGTGCTAAAAATAAAACTAATAACAATGGAGAAAGGGGACACCCCTACCTGGTTCCTCTGCTCAAGCAGAAAATATCACTCACATTAATTTTTGCCTCTGATCTCTCATATATCCTCCTAACTAACACTATAATCAGGAAATACAAATGCTTCCATTACCCTGCTCATAAAATCCCAGCTTACTCTGTCAAATGTTTTCTCTGCATAAAGACCCAACAACAACAGTGGTATTTTCTTACATTCTGCTTCCCTCTGGATCATCAGTGTTCTGTTAATGTTGTCATATGTTTACCTCCCCTCCACAAAACCACAATGATCCATATCTATCAATTTTGGCTTCACCTTTACCACTTGTTTAGCCATTATAGACAAACACTTTATAATCATGGTTTACTATTGAAATGGGCCTGTAGGAAGCTGATCTGATGGATCTTTACCATCTTTAGGTATTACAGCTACCACCGCTTTCTTCCAGGATGCTGGTACTTTTCCTCATCTTAAAATACTGTTAAACAAAACCTCCCACATTTTTATCAGTTTTTTTCGCTCTTGGCTTCCAACTTCCACAGGAATACCATCTATTCCTGGGGACTTTCCTGCAGATTGGTTATACGTCATCATTTTCCCCCACCTACTCCTATCCAAACTGTTAGTAATTGAACCTCACCCACTACTAACTTTGCATATTTATTTCTTCCATAAACATTTCCATTTGTACATTTTCTTGATTTCCATATCTCTCTATTCTATACAGAGTTTCACAGAATTTTTGAAATACTTCTAATACCTCTACAGGATCTCTTGTTACCTTCCTTGTTAAAAGCTCCATAAGCTTGGCAACAGCCCTTTCTACTTTCTGTTGCCTGAGTCATTGTGATAAAAGTATTTGTGCTCTAGAATTACTATAAAAACAAAAAAACAGTTGCTTAACAGCAATCTTTCTAAACTCATGCATATTACTGAAGTAATCCCTTATTTTCTGTTTAGCATTCTGCAGTTGCTCCTCTTCTTTTCTGTGAGAGTCCCCCGATTCTGCCTACGCTAACATTTGTCAGTCTCTCTAAATAATTCTTGCTACATTTTAACCACATCTCCCTTTTTAGGTCTACTCTATTTCTAAACTCCACATTAATTTTATCCTACTCTCTAGCTATGTTTTCAGAAGAAATTTCTATCTTCTCTAACAGCCCCTGAATAATTTCCACTACCTATTCTTTAAATTCCTCTCTTTTCAAAAGATATGTGAGAAAAGCATTAGTGCCTCATTTTTATTTCATTACCCTGTGTTTTTATTTTAGTTATTATTGGCACATGATCTGAAATAGTTATCCGGTGCATTATCGAGACCTTCAATTAAATGCACATGTTCCTGTGAAATGTAAATTCTGTCTAGGCTAGCCCAGTTTTTCTACCTTGGGGAATAATATGTAAATTCACTCCAAACTCCTAGTGCTGAATTCACATCTTCCATGCCAAATATCTTCATACATTTCTTCAAAAGTCTACCCTCCTTTGTAATACTTTCCCTTCTGGGCCTCCAGACACATCTTCACTGCTGCAAACCAAATTCTAGTCCCCACCTATAAGTAATATTTCTTGCTGAAAGCTGATTATTTCTCCCAGACTTTTCTTAAGCTCCATTCTAGCAGTTTTAACTGGACTTTAAATACATGGCAATGTAATCTTCCTCTTTTACCAGTAGCCCCTTAGTACTATAAATCTACCATTACTATCTTTTTATCCTCTTTCATCACTATTGGAGCTCCTCTTGCAATTAATATCAGTACTCCTCTTTTCCTTTGTCCCAGGTGTTCCGCTGAATAACCACCCTGAAAAACTTTCTTTATCAAATCCACATTCTCAGTTCATTCCAAGTGTGTCTCCTGTAGCACCACTATTTGCACTCTACATTTTTAATACAGTTCACTACTCTTTGTTTTTTGTATTTATCTGTGAGACCATTGACACTTAAAGACATTACAGAAAGCATCACTGTATTAAAAAGTTATTATTCCCACCATTTATGTACAACAGCTTTTTTGTTAACTGTCTAGTTCCAGATTTCACTATTTGGCAGGTTGAACTTTAATACAGTTGTTGCTTGTCATATCCATTTAAGCCTATGTCACATCTTATAAAACTTTTTTTGTTTTATTGAAAGCCCACAAACAAAAAAAAAAAAACAAACACACTCTGATACCCTGTAAAACCTATTAACACTAACACACAAATCTATGTACATATTCAAATACTGAAGTTTTACTCTCCTAATAGCAACAAATGTTCCAAACTGACAGCCACACTCACAGGCTTGAGTTAACCTAAAAGAAAGATTATCCATGTTAAGACGAATGGTACAACCTGTGCTTCTACTAAATGCTGTCGAGTTTTGTCTTATCTTTATAGCATCCCAGCTGGGAAAACACTTGAATGCTTTCAGAGAACATTATCTCCTGGGCAATTTCTCTTTTTTCCCTAGCCAATCTCTCTTTATCAGACTGCAGCCAATTCTACTTTATCATAATGTTTCCATGGAGACACGAGGATCAGATGCAGACTTGCTACTAAGTATACACTTATTTGCTAGAAAAAAAGCCTTCTAATATTCAATATTCTTTTTTTGTTTACTTGAGTTCTCTAAAAACTTGTTACTAGATCAAGCTAAGAGCCTTAATCCAGTCATTCCCCCATGCAAGAATGAGAAAATACACATTAATTTTTCTTCTGTCATGCTGTTCTAATCAGACTTTTTTTACACTGCAGTGCTTACATTTTTTAAAACTGCACAAGGAAAAATACAGAAGAAGGGAGAAAGAAAAAGAAAAAAGACAAAAACTGGAACACCTGTTTACAATAGTATCCCCATTAGACTTAAGAACAATTCAGAAAAAAATACTTTATATCATGCTAGTAAGGGAGACAGCTAGAAAGGTGCTTGGTATCACATCTGGACAGAGGAAGGATGACAAGGACACATGGTGGTCGACTGAGGAAGTACAGGAGAGTATACAGAGAAAGAGGGTGGCAAAGAAGAAGTGGGATTGTCAGAGAGATGAAGAAAGTAGACAGGAGTATAAGGAGATGAGGTGCATGGCAAAGAGAGAGGTGGTGAAGGCTAAGGATAAGGCATATGAAGAGTTGTATGAATGGTTGGACACTAAGGAGGGAGAAAAGGACCTGTACCAATTGGCTAGACAGAGGGACTGAGCTTGGAAAGATGTGCAGCAGGTAAAGGTGATAAAGGATAATGAGGGAAACATACTCACAAGCGAGGAGAGTGTGTTGAGGAGATGGAAAGAGTACTTTGAGGGGTTGATGAATGAAGAGAATGAGAGGGAGAGAAGGTTGGATGATGTAGGGATAGTGAATCATGAAGTACAATTGATTAGCATGGAGGAAGTAAGGATAGCTATGAAGAGAATGAAGAATGGAAAAGCTGTTGGTCCAGATGACATACCTGTGGAAGCATGGAGGTGTTTAGGTGAAATGGCAGTGGAGTTTTTAACCAGATTGTTTAATGAAATCTTGGAAAGTGAGAGGATGCCTGAGGAATGGAGAAAAAGTGTTTTGGTACCAATTTTTAAGAATAAGGGTGATGTGCAGAGCTGTAGTAACTACAGGGAGGTTAAATTGATCAGTCACAGCATGAAGTTGTGGGAAAGAGTAGTGGAAGCAAGGTTAAGAAGGGAGGTGATGATTAGTGATTAGCAGTATGGTTTCATGCCGGGAAAGAGCACTACAGATGCGATGTTTGCTCTGAGAGTGTTGATGGAAAAGTACAGAGAATGTTAGAAGGAGTTGCATTGTGTTTTTGTAGACTTAGAGAAAGCATATGACAGGGTGCCTAGAGAGGAGTTGTGGTATTGTATGAGAAAGTCAGGAGTGTCAAAGAAGTATGTAAGAGTGGTACAGGATATGTACGAGGGTAGTGTGACAGCGGTGAGGTCTGTGGTGGGAGTGACGGATGCACTGAAGGTGGAGGTGGGGTTACATCAAGGATCAGCTCTGAGCCCTTTCTTATTTGCAATGGTGATGGACAGGTTGACAGACGAGATCAGACAGGAGTCCCCGTGGACTATGATGTTTGCAGATGACATTGTGATCTGTAGTGAGAGTAGGGAACAGGTGGAGGAGACCCTGGAGAGATGGAGATATGCTCTAGAGAGAAGAGGAATGAAGGTCAGCAGGAATAAGACAGAATATATGTGTGTAAATGAGAGGGAGGATAGAGGAATGGTGAGGATGCAAGGAGTAGAGGTGGCGAAGGTGGATGAGTTTAAATACTTGGGTTCAATAGTTCAGAGTAACGGTGAGTGTGGAAGAGAGGTGAAGAAGAGAGTACAGGCAGGATGGAGTGGGTGAAGAGTGTCAGGAGTGCTTTGTGACAGACAAGTACCTGTAAGAGTGAAAGGGAAGGTCTACAAGAGGGTAGTGAGACCAGTTATGTTTTATGGGTTTGAGACAGTGGCATTGACAAAAAGGCAGGAGTTTGAGCTGGATGTGGCAGAATTAAAGATGTTAAGATTTGCACTGGGTGTGACTAGGGTGGACAGGATTAGGAATAAGTATATTAGAGGGTCAGCCCAGGTTGGAAGGTTTGCAGACAAAGCCAGAGAGGCACGATTATGATGGTTTGGACATGTGCTGAGGAGGGATGCTGAGTATATTGGGAAAAAGATGCTAAGGATGAAGCTACCAGGTAACCGGAAAACAAGAAGGCCTAAGATAAGGTTTATGGATGTGGTGAGAGGGGATATGCAGGTGGTTGGTGTGACAGAGCAAGCTGCAGAGGAAAGGAAGAAATGGAAACAGGTGATCTGCTGTGGCGACCCCTAACGGGAACAGCTGAAAGATGATGATGATGATGCAAAGAAAATCAAACATTACAAAAAATAATACTATTAAGAAAAAAAATGTTTTACTTACAGTTAACTTTCTTCATCCTCTTTCCCTCCCCTAAGTATATTTCCAAATATTAATGACATGAAGTAGGGCATATACTTTAGAGTCCCTCACAAGTCTACCAAAGCCCCAAAATGTCCAATATTTCCAGATTTTCCTTTTCTGTCATATTTCACAAATATAATTATTGATCTGTAATATCACATTTGTCAATTTCCAAGTTACTGGTTTTATTCCTGTTCATCTCCATCTCCCAAATGCTGTCTCTGCTTCATTTCCAATGTACTCTCAATTTTGCTAGTCAGCTCTTGTACTCCCTTCTTTCTCACCAGTATTTTCTGTTGAAATATTGGAAAAGGTTTCACTGGCACAGTCTTAACTGTGGTCTTTATTACCAGAAGAACAAAAAGCAGAATCTTTTTCCTTTTCACAACTCACTTTTTGTTGGACAAACTTTTTTATTTCCTCCTTAGCATGATCTGCATCAAAAAATGATTTTGTCCCTCCAGGGAAGAATATTTTGAAGACAGAAGGGTACAGCAGTTTGAATCTCCCACCTGCTTCTCGACATTCCCTGAATAGTGGAATAAATTTACTCCTCTTCTGCCTGGTGTATAGTGAGTAATCATTCTCCACAAACACTCTGCTGTGTCCCACTTTTAGTACTTTGTCCTTCTGATACAGTTTTGTCAGAATCAACTCCTAATGCTGGCAGGATTGCATCTTTACTATTAAAGGTCTAGGTTGCTTTCTCATAGCCATGTTTGGAACATACACAAAATGTGCCCTTTCAATTAACAACTCCTGCTGTGGAATACCAGCGTAGTTGCTTATTTGTGCTTTTATAAAATTAATGCATTCAATACCTTCCAGCTTCTGTGGTACAGCTGAAAACCTCAGGTTTTCCCTACATGCTCTATCCTCTAATTCTATTATTTTTTGAAACATCTCTTCTTGAGTGTCTCATATTCAGCTAGCTTTTTCTTCATTTCAACCTCTGATTTTTGCAGTTTTATCACCTCATCTGAACAACTGTTTAAAGCTTAAAGGTGGGTGGTTGGCATAATGGTCACGGTGTTTACCTTACAGACACAAGGTGCAGGGTTTGATTCTCACATGGGGTAAATGGCTTATCTTAAAATGGTCCACAAGGGCAGTTAGCTTATTACTAATCTATAATATTTTTCCAGCCTTTTGTTGTTTGAGTTGATATACTCAATCAGTGTTTTGTTTATTTTAACAAGGTCAGTGTGCAGTTGTCTTATGCTTTTTCTCTAATTTCCTGGAAGTAATGTCTAGAGCTTGTGTTGCTTTTTGCTGTACTTTTCCCAGTCAGTGTTTTTTCTCACTTTTTGTAGCTGATTTTCATTCAGGTGCTCTTTTTTTCCTGACAGTGCACTTAATAGTTAGTTACTGAAATTTAACCAGAAACACAAAAGTCCTCTGGCCTTCTCTGCTGAGTTTCTTTTTTTACACTAGGAGCACTAGAATTAAGCTGTTACTCAATATACAGCCATCTTGGAAGCCATCATAAGTCTGCATTTGGAAACATTTTCTGCAATGCCTAGTGAAAGGCAAATCTGGAGTAAACAGTCCATGGACTGTTCTAGGAGATGCATGGTTGGGCAGTGAGGAGTCAGTCACTAAGGTATGGAAACACTCAGAATCCCTGCAGTCTCTGGTGAGCTGCTACCACTGCCATACACTTGGCAAACACCCTGGGTGCTGCTGTCAGTCCAAAGGGCAGGGCTCTAAACTGACAGTGACCGGCTCCCAACCGAAAGCACAAGTGTCTTTATGAGTACCTTGTTTATTTTGATGTGATAGTATGCATCCTGAAGATCAACTGATCACATCCAATCATTCTTGTGTAAAAGAGGTACAATGGACTAAACTGTGACCATTCAGAACTTTGATTTCCTCACAAATTGGTTCTGGTTGCACAGATCCAAAATTAGTCTCGGGTCCCCTGTTTTCTTTGGTACTAAAAAGCACCTTCAGTAAGTTTTGAATCCTTTCTGTTTTGGTGGGACTGCCTGGATGACTCTTGTCCAACAGTTTCTGAATTTCTTGAGCTGCAGCTTCTCTTTGTCTGGATGCAATGTCCATTAGCTTTCCTCTTTTGGAAGAGGGAGTTTGGGGAAAATGGTATAAAGTAACCTCTAGATATTATTTTTAGCACCCAAGAATAAAGAAGTTATGCACTCACCATAACGTTCCATCCGAGTTGTTGCTTTTCATTTGTCTTTAACCTGTGGGACTTGGATCCAGCAAGGATCTGTCATGGATGCATTTTCTAGCATCAGAGCCGAGCTTCAAGCTCCTCCCCTACCCATAATGCCCCCTGTCTCCCTCCTCCCCTCAGATAGAATTTGTTGCTGACCATAACACCATGACCTAACCATAAGCCTAATACCTTGGTATTAATATTTTGAATGCACCATAGGAAAGACAACAGCTTGCCAGAATAAAGGCTATGTCTTATCCACCCAATGCACCACACAGCCCGCAAAAGGCAGGGGGTAGGAAGGAGGAACAGCTGAAGACAAATGAAAAGCAACAACTCAGATGGAATGTTATGGTGAGTACATAACTTCTATATCTGAAGTTTTCATTTGCTTTTCAACCTGTGGGATAGAGTCCTCAGCTACCAAAAGATCCTAATAGGTCCTCATGGAAAGATATTCCAAAACACAGCAGAGCCACTGGACGCTTTGCCTTTGGACAGGAGAGCCAACTTATAGTGAGCAATGAACGTAGGCGAGGATGCCCAAGTCGCTGCAGAACAAATGTCATTCAATGAAATCCTAGACCAAAAGGCAGCTGAAGTAGCCACATAGTACAATACACCTTAATTTGACCTGGGTGAGATAAACCTTTGTTTGTATATGCCTGAACTATGCACTGGGAGACCCAGCAGGCAATAGTCACCTTTGACACAGGCTTCTCTAAAAAGGGCTTAGAAAAGGAAACAAAAAGTTGATCCGACCTGCGAAAGGACGTTGTTCTATACAAATAAAAATGCAACTGCCTATGAACGTCAAGCAAGTGCAATTTATACTCACCTTTATTCTGAAAGTTGAGAAAGTAATAACAAAATTTGAACCACCACTCTGTAAAATACCAGTTATTTATTAAGACACTCAACGTAAGCACTTTCAGGTGAAGTACCCTTCGTCAGACAATTCACAAATAAACTGAATCATATTTAAAACACAAAGTAGCCAATCACAGTCAATGCTGGGTCCTCCTCATCTTGAGGGTGGGTTTAATGGGAATAACCCCATTCATCCCAGGTGGTCTGTATGCACACATCTCTATAATCCATTTACTTTCATAGTATTCTGTCAAACTGCATATGTAACCCCCTCTCCTGGATAACTTAACAGTCTGTAACACCATAAAATGAAAGGTATGCCCAGTATGTTCACGTACATGCCGATATTGAGCATTGTGGGTATTCTGAAAGTTGGGGAAGAAAGCAGGAAGATTTATAACCTGATTAATGTTGGATTCCGAAGCCACTTTCAGGAGAAAGGAAGGGTTTGTGTGTAAGGACAACCATATATGGAGGCGTAATAGATAAGGTCTGAATCTCTCACATGCTTTTGGCTGAAGTAATAGCTACCAGAAAAGATGTCTTCCAAGACAGAAATTGCAAATCCACTGTAGTTGCAGGTTCAAAGGGGGAAGAAACCAAAGCTTGTAGAACTAAAATAAGATCCCAAGGTGGCGTGGGGTCCTTGATTGGAGGCCGACGTAAAAAGGTACTTTTTAAAAAGGCTTTACAAAGCTTGGAAGAAGCTAGGGAAGCCAAATTGTCTCCTATATGAAAACTAATAAAACAAAAACAGCACAGAGAACCACAATAACTAAAACCAAAAACACTCTCTGTTGGCAGGAAAATCAAGGAAAGTCACTTGGATAGATGAAACACAGTTTTATTTCACGATATAAAATTATTTTATATCGTGGAATAAAACTGTGTTTTATCTATCCAAGTGACTTTCCTTGATTTTCCAGCCAGCAAAAAGTGTTTTTGGTTTTCCTATATGAAAACTGGAAATAGCTGCCAGCTGAACCTTAACCGTAGAGAAAATGGCACCCTGATGAAAAATATCTGCCAAAAATTCCAGAATAGTGGAAAATGGGGCAGTGAAAGGATCCAAATCATGTTGGGATGTCCAAATCAAAAAACGTCTCCACTTACTGGAGTAAACTTTCCTAGTGGACGATTTGTGAGCCGCTACAAAAATCTTCTTAACCAGAGAGGACAGCCTGGGAGTCCTAGCTATCACTGGAAATGCAGCAGCCAAGCTGTAAGCTTCAGACTGATTAGATCTGGGTGCGGGTCCTTGAGGGATGCGAGATCAGATCTGGAACCCTATCTAATGTCCAAGGAGGACACACTACAAGAAACCAGAGAGAGGGGAACCATACATGGTGAGGCCAGAAGGGGGCAATAAGGATCACTGAGCTCCCCAGCCGTCAAGCTTTCTGAATGAATTTTGGGATCGGGGAAGAGGAGGATAAGCATACAGAAGACCAGAGGACTAAACATGAACCAGAGCAACTCTTGAGGGCTCCCACAGAAGGGGGTTCAGAGCGAAAAACTCACTGCACTTCGGTTTGGAAGGAGACGCGAAGAGATTGCTGCAAGGCTGACCCCACTTTAGGAAGATCTGTTCCACTATTAAAGGATTGAGAGACCATTGGTAAGGCATCAGAACAAATCTGCTGAGCCTGTCCACCAAAATGTTGGACCTCCCGGAATGTGTGTTGCCACCAAAAAACGGCTGTTGGAGAGCGCACATTCCCACAAACCCATGGCTTTGCGACAAAGGGGATAAGACCTGGTTCCCTTCTGTTTGTTGATGTACCAGACTACAGTCATATTGTCTGTCTGATAGCAATCATCCCTCGGGAAGATGGGCATGAAGAGCTTGCAACGCTAGTAGCACTGCTCTCATCTCCAGGACGCATATGCAGTTTGGTCTCCAGGGAACACCACATGCCTTGGACTGCCCTTCTCATGCAACCCCCCCCCCCCCACTGAGTAGGGAGGCGTCTGTGGTCACAGTGGTCATTGGGGCCGGAAGGACAAAAGGATGATCCCAAAGAATATCCGGGGATTGGAGCCACCAGAAAAGTGAATCCCTGCAGGCTTGAGGCACATAAACTGGATGGGATAAAGTTAGATGTAGTAAGGACCACTGGACCGGTAGGGTCCATTGAAGAACCCTCATATGCAGGCAAGCCATGGGGATGAGGGTAATCATGGCTGCCATGGACCCTAATGCCTGAAGAACTGATTCTTCAGGGGGATAACAGGTCATAAAAATGTACAACACATGGTGTCTGAGGAACTGAAGTCTGTCTGGGGCCAGAAAAACCTTGCTCTGAATGGTGTTTAACTAAGCTCCAATAAAGTCTAGATTTTGTACAGGATCCAAATGGGACTTATGCTGGGGGTTATGCCCAACTGATGGGTGGTTTGGAGAAGGAAATCCCTGGCTTGGTAGAGGTGATGCCTGGTGGGGGCGGAGAGGAGCCAATCATCCAGGTAGGGGGAGACCTGGAATCCCTGCAGCTGCAGGTGAGCCACCACCACTGCCATCACTTTGGTGAACACCCTGGGGGCGGTGTTGAGACCAAAGGGTAGTGCTCTGAATTAGTAATGATTGTCCCACAGCCAAAAGCGGACGAACCTCCAAAAGTGCCTGTCTATTTTGATGTGACAGTATGCATTCTGGAGGTCCACTGAGCACATCTAGTCATTCTTCTGCATAAAGGGAAGAATGGATTGGAACATGAGCATCAGGAATTTTGTCTTGGCAACCGACAGGTTTAAGGTTGAGAGATCCAGAATGGGTCTAAAGTCCCCCGGCTCCTTTGGCACTAAAAAGAACCTGCAATAGATGCCTAATCTGGACTGGTCTGGGGGGATGGGCTGGATGAGTCATTTTTCGAGCAGCTTGGAAATTTCCACTGCTGCTTCCTCCCTTTGCAGAAGTAGAATGTCCGGGAGGTGTTTGGGTGGAATTAGTCTTTGAATGAAGGGCATTGAATATCCTTGGATATAATTTGCCACACCCAACGACCATCAGTAACTGACTCCAAGGCTGTTGGATGTAGTGAGAGATGTCCCCCGACTGCCTCCAGAGATGAGCAATCGGGCAACCCTTCAGGGCTGCTGTGCGGGTCTGTCCAGGAAAGAATGCTGAGACCCTTGGTTTCTCAGGCCCCCTCTGCCACGAGGGTGGTGCCTGTCATATCCCCCTCTGCCTTTGTGGGAGGGCGAATCCTGAGTGTCATGGGGATAGCCCTGAGCCTTTCAGAGCCACATCTTTTTTGCCACTCACTGATTCCAGGAAAAGGATAGTTCAGGAGTTAATAAGCGGATCCCGATGGCAGACAAGGTCTTCCCATCTTTTTCGGTCTGGACCAATGTGTCTCATACAGTCTTTCTGAAAAGCGTGCATCATATGGGGCATTAGTAAAGGACGTCCTGAAGGGCTCTGAGAATGCACAAAGCCGGAGCCAGGTGTGACACCTTATGGCAACGCCTGCACCGGCTGCTCTAGTAGCACCTTCGGTAGTATGGAACAGGTGCCACATAGCGGTATTAGAAACTAAAGTAAGGGTGGCCATACGGGAAGAGAAAACCTTCTGCTCCTCCACAAACATGGACCCTGGGGCAGACTCAGTGACCTCATTGACCAGGTCTCACTGAAGTCTGATCACATGTGCCATATAGTTCGGTGCACATACTGCGAACGTGGCAGAAGTGCAGACCCACTTACCAAAATGGTCCATGGCCCGGGACTCTCAGTCTGGTGAATGGACCGTACAGCTCTCCTGAGGGAGCTTTTTCTTGATGGCCACCACCACCACCATGGCATCAACTGGTGACCCCTTAGACCAGTGCTGCTGTCCGATGATGCACTTAAAATTCTATCAGGGCACTTGGGAATGGGCTCCACCATGTTGAGCTCCTTCCATGTCTGAGATGTAACTAAATCCACAAGTGGATCCATGGGAGGGGACATCCAGGAGGTAGAGGGTCCTGTGCCAAATGCCTCCAGAAACATCGACTTGTCCATGTTGGGTTTTTGGACAGACTCCCCCCCCCCCACACACTCTGTGAAGGATTTCCATGATGTCTCCAAAGGAGACAAATTCTGGGGATGACGGAGGGGAATCCTCCCCTTCCTCCAAGTTGGTGACTTCTGTGAGGGACTCCGGTGGGAAGTCTAAGTGCCTCCTTTTACATGTGCCTTTCCAAGCAGCCTCCACAGGTGGGGTCTCTGGGGAGGACTTGGAAACTTCTGGCTGTTCCAATGGGGGAAGTCTCTGGGGCAGAGAGGCAAAAGGCTGTCCCTGAGGGGGCAGGATAATAGAATCCAGACCAGAAAAAGAGGGAGCCAGGATGGACTCAAAGGACAATAGCGTCAAGGGTCTCAATGAAACTGAGAGGACCCTCTCCACCACATCGAAAGCAGAAGGAGAATGGATCCCAGAAGTTGGGGCCGAGATCAGGTCCGTAACTCTCTGGGTCGACAGGGGATCTGGAGCCGAGCCTCCTGGCACCAAGACTCTGAGTGGCAAGGCCGACTATGAAAGCCCCAGAGCCAACACCACCCACTCGGATCCAAGAGCCTGATGGCTCCGAGCTAGTCGGAGCCAAGCTGCTCAGGGCAATGGTCAGCATCAAGGTACCAGGTACCATTGGCGCCAACCTTGCAAACTGGCTCAAGGACAGAACCCACATGGTTAGAATTGCTGGAGCCATATCAGACTCCAAACCAGTTACAATTGGCGTCCCACAAGGCTCAGTCCTGGGACCTCTCTTGTTCGGTATATATTTCTCGGAGGTACAGGCCAACACGGAAGGACTGTGGCTGATCAAATTCACAGATGACTGCAAACTGGGCACCATAATCGACTCTCCAGCTGACACAAGCATCCTCCAAAAGGGCCTCATAGAAACAGACAACTGGTGCCAGAGCCATGGCCTCAAGCTAAACGCCAAAAAGTGTATAGTCATCCCCTTTGGCAAAAACAAAGTGCCCACAAATTACCACATAGGTGGTAATCCATTAAGTACAGAAGAAGTAATTAGGGACCTGGGGACCCAAGTTGATAGCAATCTCTCATTTAACAACCACGTGGCCAAAGTGGTTAGAAAAACATTTTATATAGCCCACCTAATCATGAAGGGATTCACATCTAGATCAGGGGAGGTCATCGTGCCTCTTTACTCATCCCTTATCAGGCCCATAATCGAGTACAATGCCCCTTTTGGGATGTACCTTACCAGACACCTGCAGCAACTGGAAAGACCCCAAACTACCTCACCAAGAGGATCAAAGGGCTCAAACAGATGCCATATGCTGCCCAGTTAAATAAACTCCAGCTCTACTCAGTGGCATACCACCTGCTCAGAGGCGATCTGTGCCTGACGTATAAAGCCATGTCCAACCTGGAATTAAGGGACATGCTGCACCTCAGAAAAATCCAAATCCCATCGAGCTACGTGCTCGAGAGACTTGAACCTCAGCACTGAAATAAATAGGACATGCTGGAGGGACAGATTCATAACCCAGAGTCTCCCTTCACTCTGGAATAAAATCCCAGTCCAGGTTAGGCAGAGTCCCTCATTGACTCTCTAAAAGAGGAATCTTGATGAGTGGATGGGAGATCATAGGTTTACCCCGGGTATCACTTCTGTGTCACTGTTAGACAGAGGCACAGTATACTAACCTCGAAAAAGGGCATAGCAAAATTAATTTAAAATGGGTGGCGAAAGCCAAACATACTCTGGCTAGGCTTATAAATGCCCTAGGGCAGATAGCCTAGTATGAACCTATGAACCTCTTAACCAAGAGGCTTCGGAATCAAGAACAATGAAGCCAGGGGTCGGATCGGAGAAGAAGTGATGGGGATAAAGATGGACTTCATGCCCCCAGCCCCGGAGGGGGAAGGGGCAGGCAAGACTCCCATCTGGATCTGGGGCCGGATGAATTTCCGCAACATACTATCCACCTCGGATTTGGAGAGGCTGTAGGTGGACTGAGAGGAGGAAGCCACAGAAACTGGCCTGGAGTGACTCTGGGGAGAGGCTGATAATGGGGATCGGCCACAAGAAACCTCCGGCTCCAGGGAAAAACATGGTAAACGGAGCCAAGATCAGCCTGGGCTAGCAGCCAGGTGAGACTTGGCCGAGGAAGCATGGTCAGGGGACCACTTCCTGAGCCTGTCCTAGTGCTTGTGCGTCACCCTGTCCTCAGATCTCAAGGCAGGAGGTTGAGTCCCAGAGGCTACTGTGGAGGATGCAGGAAAAGTGGAAGAAGTTGAAGCAGGGGCCGCCAAGAAAGGTGGAGGAAGGAGGCCCCTAAGGATAACTTGTTCCTCCTGTCGATCAATGCGTGGGGGTTGAATCACACACAGATAAAACAGGAGGTGTCCAAGTGAGGAAACCCTAAGCAAACCACGTACAAAGTGTGACCATCAGAAGGAGGAAGCCTCTGCCCACACCCTGTGTATTTCTGGAACCCTGGCTTGGGGGTCTCAGCCATGGTATGTAAAAAATCACACACACACACACACACACACACACACACACACACACGCCCACACTACCACAGATAGAAAGACAGACGAAAGGGAAAGAGAATGTCTTTTTTTTTTTTTTTTTTACAGGTAGAGAAGACCGATGCCTAAGCACAAGGGTAGGGGAACACTAGAGAAATAAGAATTTAAGATAAGACACAGAAAGACGTAGAAAAGGCCAAAAACTTTTCACAAAATTGCTCAGCAAGAACATGGAGCAATGGACCACGATGATAGCTAGATGCGTGGCAAATGAGATCTGAGAGGAGGAGGAGGAGACATGGGCATTATGGGTGAGGAGGAGCTTGGAACTTGGATCTGATACTAGAAAATGCGGCTGTGTCAGATCCATGCCAGATCAGAGTCCCACAGGTTGATGAGCAAATGAAAACAACTTCAGATCTTTTGTTAAAGCAGCCCAGGCATCTGGGTGCAAGGACGTGTCCCCTGACTGCATCCAGAGCCAGACAGTCGGGCAGCACTTCAGCAGCAATGACAGGGTCGATCCAGAAAAGAATCTCAGAAACCCTGATTTTGCAGGCTTCTGCTGCTGTAAGTAAGGCATCTTCCATTTGAATTCCCTCCTCTGCTTCTGAGGGAGTTGTCGCCATGTGAATCCTGGAAAGACCCCTGAGATTTATGGAACCACATTTTCTTGCCTTCTCTTTGATTCCTTGAAAAGGATCAATGAGCGAATCCCTACAGTACTTTCTTTCCTGTTCACTGTGGGAAAGCATTTCTTTCACAGAAGGGCCAAACAAGGATGTTCCATCAAAAGGAACATTGATGAAAAAAGATTTGAAATGCTCCACAAAATCACATAACTGCATCAAGGCATGTCTCCTAATGGCAATGTCTGAGTCGGCAGCCTGTGTGATGCCTTCTGCTGCAAGAGAAATCAACTTTATGGATTCATAGGTTCATAGGTTCATACTAGGCTATCTGCCCGAGGGCATTTACAAGCCTAGCCCATAGTTTTGTGGCTTACGCCACCCCTTTAGTATGGGGAACTATACCCATTATTTTGCTGTGCCTCTGTTGAGCAGTGACACTGAGGTAATCCCTGGGGTATATCTGCGATCTCCCATCCATTGGTCAAGATTTCTCTTGAACAAGGCCAGCGAGGTGCTCTGCCTCACATATACCGGGATTTTATTCCACAGCATAGGAGTCTTTGGGTGATGAATCTATCCCTCCAGCACGTCCTATTAATAGCTGTGTCGAGGTTTAAGTCTCCTGCCCTTGTGGCTCTGACGGATCTAGATTTTTTGAGGTGAAGCATATTCATCAAATCTGGGTTTGACATGGCCTTGTATGTTAGGCAAAGGTCACCTCTGAGCAAGCGTGCGACTGAATAGAGTTGGAGTTCTTTCAGTCGGGCAGCATAGGACAGATGTTTGAGACCCTTTATCCTTTTGGTGAGGAACTTTGTGGCCTCTCCAGCTGCTGCAAGTGTCGGGTCAGATACATTCGAATGGGGCATTGTACTCAATCATTGGTCTGATGAGTGATGAGTATAGGGAGACTATGACCTCCCTTGATCTAGATGAGAATCCCTTCATGATAAGGTGGGCAATGTAGAAGGTCTTCCTAACTACTTTAGCTACATGGGTGTCGAATGACAGACTACTATCAACCTGGGTCCCCAGGTCCCTGATAACTTCTTCTGTACTCAGTGGATTGCCACCTATTTGGTAGCTAGGGGTAACCTTGTTTTTCCCGAAGGGTATGACTATGCATTTTGGCATTTAACTTTAGGCCATGGCTCTGGCACCAGTTATCTGTTTCTGTGAGACCCTTCTGAAGGATATCTGTGTCAGATGTGTTTTCTACTATGGCCCAGTTTGCAGTCATCTGCAAACTTTGTCAGCCATAACCCTCCTGTGTTTGCTTGTACTTGGAAAAGTAGATGCCAAACGAGAGTGGGCCCAGGACTGAGCCCTGTGGTGCGCCACTTGTGACAGGCTTTGAGTCTGACATGGCGCCAGCAACTCTGACCCTGTGGGTTCTGTCACTCAGCCAGTTTGCAACCCATCTTGTGATGTATGGGTTAACATTTAAGCTGATGAGTTTTTCAATGATACCCAAGTGGGGTATTGTATCAAAGGCCTTCGCCAGATCGAGGTAGGCTGTATGGACTGCCTTTCCCTCATCAATGGCTTTGGTGACTGTTTGAAAAAGTCAACCAAGTTTAGAAGGCATGATCTGCCTTTGACAAAGCCAAACTGGGATGGATCCAAAGTCTGCAAATTCCCTATGTCTTTATTTATGAGGTCCATTATGATCCTCTCCATGGCTTTGCAGATAAGGCTTGTCAAGCTAATGGGCCGGTAATTTCCAGGGTCGGTGGAGGCACCGCCTTTGTGAAGTGGGACCACAGTTGCAGTGCGCCACTCCCTGCGTACGTATCGAGAGGTAAGACTATGATTAAACAGCTGTCCTAGCTGTGGGTTTAATTCCTCGTTGAGTTCGTGGAGCACACAGCCGGGGACACCATCAGGTCCCATGGATGCTGTGTTTTTTGCTTTGGAGAGAGCAGTTCTCACTTGGGCGTTGGAGATATTTGGGGGGGCTGCAATCGCTTGGTATAGATATCTCTCCTTTTGGGGAGTTTGCACTGAACCTGTCAGCCAGTATGTTGGCAATGTCTGTAGGATCAGTAATCTTCACATCATTTTGAACTACTTCTGAGCATATCTGGGAGTTTCCTCCCAGGTTTCTAACATAGCTAAAGAAGGCCTTATGATTGTCTTTTGAGTCTTTAGCTATTTTTCTCTCAAAATTTGCTTTGGATGATTTTATGAGAGCTCTTAGTTTTTACTTATAGTGATCAAGGGTGTCTTACCTTTTAAGGATTTTGCTCTATCTTGTAGTAGCTTCCTCCTTTTGTTGTAGAGTTTGTTTATGGCTGGGGTCCACCAGAGTGGACGCTTGCCTTTGGTACAAAGAGTCTTTGTTTTGCTTGGGATTGCCTTATCCATGCAGTCCTGCAGGTGCTGGTAGAAGGCATTTGTAAGTGATTCAGCGGCTTGAGTACTGTTTTCCGTCGGCTCGGGGGCCTTAAAGGAGACCACACTAGTCTTTAGAAGTGTGAAGTCGGCTTTCGAGAAGTTCTTTACTGTGGTCTTTTTTATTTCAGGTGGGGGTGGGATGAGGACCTCCAGCGAGATTAGTTTGTGATCTGATCTCACCAGTGAGGGGTATACTTCCGGTGTTGAACATTGTGCTCCCATGTTCGTGATGATGAGATCAAGTATGTTTTCTCCTCTTGTGGGGATGGTGACTAGTTGTTCCATGGCATTTGAGTTTATGAATTCCAGGAACTTTTGGGCTAGGGTGTTTGGGCTTGAGTAGTGTTCCCAGTCTATATTAGGGTAATTGAAGTCACCTAGTATGATGGTGTTTGGTGATACATTTATCCCCTCTAGTGTTTTCAGGAAGGCCATGTGAGGTTCCTGAGTTTGTGAGGGTGGCCTGTAACATGCTACAATTTGCAGAGCAGTCTTGCCTATGGTTAATTGCACCTGGATGGTCTCCGATGCATCGTGCGTTGCCACCAGTCTTGAGGTGTGGGTGTCTTTGATGAATATGGATACCCCCTTTCTTGGTATTGTCCGGATTTTGGGGCGGAACGCATGATAAGAGGTAAAACCTGATAGTGCTGGGGTGCTCTCAGGAGCCTTGAACCAGGTTTCTGTCACTGCACAGACATCGATGTTCTCCATACTGAGAAGGGCCTCGAGTGCGTGCATTTTGAGATTTAGACTTCTGGCATTGAGCAGCATTACCCTTAGTTTTTTCCTTTTTGTGTTCTAGGGTGGTAGGTTTAGAATTTGAGCCTTGCCTAAAAAGGCACTATGGGGTGGCAAGAGCCTTTGCCAATATCCGGAATCCCAGGGTGACAGGTGCAAGCCGTCCCTTGAAGCAGCGTGGCTTGTCCAGCATGTCATCCCAGGCAGACAGACATTGGATCCCCTTTGAATGACACCAGAGTTTAAGCCAATTGTTAAAGCTGATCATCTTATCTCTGTATTGTGGCATCATTCTTGGTGAAGGTAGGATACTGCTCAAGGTCAGGGTCATACCTGCCTGGGCTACATAATCAGAGAGCTCCTCAATGTCTCTTTTCATGTAGTCCAAGGAGGTACGTCTCAGGTCGTTTACACCAGCGTGGACAATGACTGAGTCATATTTGTACCTGCTGTTGAGAGACCTGAGTGCTTGCGTTATGTGGCGGATTCTAGCGCCCGACAGGCAGCTTACTGTGACCTTCTCCTTACTCAGTCTGGTGGCGGGACGTCAGTGTGTCTGACTATGGAGTCACCAATGACTAGTGTGTCTGGCATTGTGTTTGGCCTTAAGGGCTGTGACTGTTTGACACTCTGACTGTGAGGTCTATGTGTTGCAGGTGTTGTGTTCTGAGGTGGTGGTTGTTTGGGTGTCTGCTTTGGTGGCCTCTGCTGTTTTGGTAGATTTTTGATAAGAGCCGAGTATGTCTTTGTGTGTTTATGTGTATGATTTGAGGTTGTGATGGTACTATGTGAGACTGGGTCTATAGTGTGTGTGGTAACCTTCTCCTCCTGACTGGTCTTGCCAGTCCTATGTTGAGAGAGCTCAGCCTCCAGTTTGGCCGTATAGTTGCATCTCTCGCATGTATTTGTGTTTTGTGGGAGGAGGAGAGGGTTGTCTGTGTACATGAGGCAATTGTAACATTGCCTCAATATTCCCAGGTTCACCAGCTGAGCAGGAGAGGACACTAGCAACTGATCCCTCGACATGCTAGAAGGACTAGACAAAAAACTTTAAAAGAGATTCCGGGGACGTGGTGACCGAGAAATGGGGTTTGCCTTTTGGGGTGCTATCTATAAGAGTGCCGTATCAAGGTAATAAGTACTGTAGGAGCAAGTGCTAGGTTTAACAGATAGAGAAAAGTCTACTTGGAGTCAAGTAGAGATGATCTTTTAGGTATTAGAGAAAGTGCTAGTAACAGGGATGCTTAAAGGTAAGATTGAAAAGAATGCACTCTGCAGTGTGCACTAGAGAAGTTAGATATGAAAGTAGGTAACTTGAGTTTTACCTGTTTAAAAAGTTAAGGTTTAGTGGAGAGTTACTATTTTTAAAACAGCAAGATGGACTGAAAGGGTGGTTACTTTTGTATTTTGGTACTATGAAATACTGTAGGATGGCCAATAAATTTAAATAATTGAAGGGGTGGGATTTCAAAAGTGATGGTTTTGTGATTACTCACATAAGCCAGTGAAAGTAGAGAGAAATGAGATATATGGTCAGATTAACATAAGAGGCGGGCAACTAGAAAGACAGTGGTATTTAACAAGACAACTTAAATGGGTGGGAGGAAGGGGAAAAATTCTGCCTGACTCAGAACAGAGAGAGCTGTGGTCTCTTTTGAAGTTTTAATATGCTGTTAAACAGAATGCAAGCAAAACACAAGGTAAAGAAAACAAACTACAGTATTCAAAATATAGAAAGGCAATACAGAAATACAAAAAATAACAGCAAACTAACCTTTCCTTCACAGCAAAGTGTAGCAGAGTCTGGATGAGCCTTTCTGGTAAAGCCCCACATGCACTGGAAATAGATAAAAGACTGGCCAGCTGTGAAGATGATCTTTTGTAATCCTCTGCAGAAATGGACTCAGAGAGAGATTTTGAGAGTTCCTTGGTCAAGTCCCTCTACAATCTTGTAAAGTGTGCCAAATAGTTCAGTGACCTCATCAAGCCAAAGGTTGCTGAAGCAAACATGCACTTTCCATACCTATCCAACACTCTGGACTCTCTGTTAGGGGGTAGACAGAGGAGTTCTGTTCTACTAGCTCCTTCTTTGTGGCTGCCACCACAACCACTGCATCAACAGGGCCTCCTTTGTTCCAATAGGGCTTATCTTTCAGAGGAGCTAAAAATTTTGTCTGGATGACATGGGATAGGTTCAAGAGAATCTGTTTCCTTCCATGCCTGGCAAGAGACTAGGTTGATAAGCACATCGGCGGGGGGGGGGGGGGGGGGGTCACCCAAGATGTAGATGGGCCAGCACCAAAGGTGTCCAGAAATACTGACTCCTCAGGGGAAGGATTATCTGATGACTAACTAACTTTCTGCTTAGGATTTCCAAAATGTCTCCAAACAAGACATCAACAGGTGATGATCTGATGGACCCTTCCCCTTCATCAAAGTCAGTATCTTCAGTGAAAGATTCCAAGGGGGAATCTATGTGCATTCTTTTACACATTCTCTTTCAGTGACCTTCCTCAGTGGGATGCTCTGGGGAGGTGTCTGTCCAAAGAGAGGGGTAGTTCTTCCATGGGAACTGCCTGGATACTAGATGGCACTGGCTGTCCCTGTGCAGTAGGTCTGATGGGATCAGAGCTCAGAACCACAGAGAGAAAGAATGTAGGATCAGAGGACATATGAGAGACTGGACCTCTTGAATGAAAGGGTACCCTCTCGACAACCTTGAAGGCAGATGGACCTAGAGAAGCCATGGCCGACCGCACCAGAGTCAAGACTTATAACACAGGCAGATCATGACTTCATCCGGATCCATGCTTTGAGGAGGGATCCAGACATGACCTATCTAGTGCTGAGTCTCCAAGGGCAAGGATGGCTCTGACATCACTGGAGTTGATGCTGATGCTTCAGATACAAGACTTCCCCTGATCCGAAGGAATAGGAGCAGAACTGGTTATGGAAACCCTCAGGGTTGGAGATGCAATTCTCTTTGGCTATGACACCAGTACTCTTGAAACTCTCAGATCCTGGGGCTCTGAAAATGAAGGATAGATCAGAGAAGGAGATAGAATTGTATGGGGGTTGGCAGGAAGGCTCATGGATCCGATGGGAGACAGTATAACCCCCATCTGGATCTGAACTCTGTGGAACTTTCTCACCATCCTATCCACTTCTCCATCAGAAAGACTCCCGGAGAACCTGATAGATGAGGTAGTAGACTGAGGTCTGGAGTGTTTTCTCAGAGTTTGCATTAGTGGAGAGTGGAGGAGAAACAGGGTCAACCATGAACTCGAGTGAGTGAGCGAGCTCTCAGTGTACAGGAAGTGCTAAGAATCAGACCTGATGGTTTTGGATCTGTAGGTTGAAAAGTGGGACTGGCTGAAATAATTACTGGATCTGAAGAATTAGGATCTGTAGTTTTTCTGTTCAGATCCAATGAACTCTGATCCAATAATCTTTGAATTTTTTTCTGTGGAGGCTCCAAGGATGGAAAGTTTTTGGAAACTCTGGTGGAGATAATTTCCTATGCTCCGACGGAGCCTTGGACAGTTTGCTGGGGGTTTGAGCCCTGGAGAAAGAAAATGATGAGGATGATGGAGGTAATAACCCTTTGAGGACTAGCTTGTTTCTCCTGACAGCAATAGCCCTCGAGTTAAATGTTCCACAAATGGTACAGTTTAGATGTGCTGCTCCCAAACAATAAACATACTCCCTGTGGGCATCTGAGTTTGGAATTAAGTGCCCACAAAATTGCATTTTTTAAAACCTGTAGGCTTCTCACCCATATTATCTATCAATAACAAGAAAAGAGAATAAGACAGATAAGAAGTAAAATATAACTTTTTTAATTAAGGCAAATTAAGATTATATAAAGTAGGACTACCAAACAATGGTAGTTAAGAATACCCTGTTTATCTGGGTAAGAAAAAGGGATAAAAAGGATACATATATATATATATATATATATATATATATATATATATATAAAGAAAGGTACCAAAAACTAAGTGGGAGGAACTATAAACAGTTAACCAACAACCGAACTGGAGAGGTTTTGATACTCAAAAACACTTACTACACAACCAGAAAAAATGCTCAGAGTGAATCCACATCCATGTGAAATGGCAGCAGATGACAGCTGAGGAATTGGTGATGGACTACGGCACTTTGGGTAGAGGGAGGGGCTCGAAAGTTGGATCTGACATCTGTAATATGTAGCTGAGGTGAATCCGAGGTCGGATCCGTAACCCATACGTTGAGGAAGAATGAAAAGGACAACATCAGATACAAAGTTGTCTTAACCATTTAGTTCACAGTACACATGGACATTTTGCATGTTGTACTTTTTTTCCAAGTCGACAACATTAATTGAAATCATATCATTAGGTGCTCTTAGGAAAACGGAACTAAAAATAATACTCTTTTTTTACAAAAAGGGATTTATGTATCACTTTATGTCATTGCAAAATACACATATTAAATAGCAAAATGCATGTATCTTACTTTATCTGATATATCTAAAATTCTGTTGTACACTTTTACTAAATGTTAGGTCATGCAATACCTAAAGTGTGACTATTTATGGATGCTGTACTGAAAGATTTCATACAAATATTCTGAAGTAGTAGTGAGATACTGGCATGTGTAGTCAGCATCAACTTCAAGTCAGAATGACCTACTGAAATTTACAATGTCCAAGATCTGCAAGCAAAACAGATGGTTGAAAACAAAACTGTAGCTTTTATTTCTCTTTGAAGTAAAATAAATAAAAGCGATCAAAAACACAGGCTGTGATTCAGAGATGGTTTGTGCACTGACCTGCACAGATTAATGTGGGTAGTGACTATGTGCAGGGTATGGTAAATTCTATGATGCAGAGCAGTAGCAGCAGTGTGGTGCTGAAAACACAGCATGCAGTGCACACTAATGAGTACATCCATCCATCTACATCCCCCCCCTTTTCACATTTTTGAACATGGGGTCGTGGAGTCACTTCAACTGTGACAATCATCAAGAGCCAGTGGGTGGCTAGTACTGCCATGGTAATTTTTCCACACAACACACACTCACATGTATGGCTAATTCAGAGTGTCCAATCCACCTACTGCATGTCTGTGGAATGTGGGAGGAAACTGGAGCCCATACTAATAGCATGAAATGAAGAACCCAATGCAAATGAGGTACATGTATTATACAAATGAAGGAAATCAAAATGGCAAACTGATTTGAAAACGGAAATTGACAGCTCTTTGCGGTGGCATACATCTGAAATTCACAATGTCTATGATGGCAGCCATGTCAGGTACAGCAGTATCAGTTGTACAGTAACATGTTTGGAGCTATTGTTGAAGCCATTGTCATGTTGCACATTGTGACCATCTGCTCCAACAGAGGAGGTACACATAGCTCCTGAAATACCACCAGCTCACAGACCATGCACTTTGTGCTACTTCAGAGTGAACAGGGATACCACTGGTCAAGCTGAACTCTGTATATCACAAGCAGAACCAAGAGATATGCATGTTATGTCCATTTCTGAGGACATAAAGGTTATCTGCAACCTTAACCATCTTAGCAATGGGAACTTACAGTGACCTAAGGGGCAACATTTGGGATACTGCAGGTATCTGCCTTGTGAATCCTAATCCAGTTCCTCAATTTTACGCTACAACATGCAAAGCAACATATTTGGCTCCCAAGGACAGCAATGAAAGAACAGACATGATGGACTTTTATTACATAGTCTAATTCCCTAAGGTCCTGGGAGACAATGGAATATAGGAACAACACCAGGCAAGTGATGATGAGAACCATAAGATTCTCAGCCATATACTTCTTTAAGTAGATATTTTTACAAGTTTAGGTTTTGTTTTTCGAGTACTTAATACTGCTCACCTCCCAAACTGAGCAAGGTTGTTATGTGACAATCCTGGTGTAAATGTGTGTTTACATCCAATCCTCAAGACCAGCCTTAATGGTAGCTAAAGCAGCACTTCTTTGTTTGACTTGTAGGGGTAACTTATTCTGTAGGATGGGAATAAACTGAGTCAGGAATATACCTCTCTAGTGAGTCCTGTTTATTTGTTGGTGTTGATTTAGATTCCTTGTACAGATGTCTTTAGACTAACCTGTTTTGCAAAGAAAGAGGTCAGAAAGCACTGGGAGTCTTTCAGGGCTGAAAAAATTTGACAAAAGTCACCTTCCAGCTGCCTGTATCTACTAAGTAAAAGTAGAGTTGTACTAATCTTGCAGGGCAGTTGAAGGATTTAAGGTCTTCAATCTTCTTGAAAAGTTATCGTTGTGGCCTTTCTAGTTGATTTAATATACCAAAGGGGCACTGTATTCAGTTGATGGGTCTGACCAAGGAAGAGTAAAGTGTTAGGATAACTTCTTTGGATCTTGGCAGATATCCTCTTTTTTTTTCAAACAGCTTTATTGAATTATCACTTCTGATACAGGCAAATTTACATTCATATAAAAGTAATCAAACTATATTAACAAACATTATACTTCAGATATATTGCTATATATCACAAGCTCTAAGCAATATTACATAAATTATTAAATTCCTGTTTTTTTAAAACAAGAAATGTTTTTATTAAACCATCACTTACTATATGGGCAGTCACACATTTATATAAATTAAAACAAAACACACAGACACAATCCTAGTCTCAAGCATTTTATATCACAAACCATTCTGACACACTCCCAGTTTCAAACATTACATCACTTATTATCAACCCAGTCTTTCTCATTCAAACTTTACATAGCTCATTTAAGTCCTGCCACCTTTCAGGCCTCATTCCTCCCTTGTATGTATTGTTCCCACAATTCCCATTTTTTCCTATGTAGGTTGCTCTTATCCTTTTCTAAAGATCTCAGTTCCATTTGCTTTAGCTCTGTTACTTTACTCACTGCTTTCAGTATAGTTGGTTTAGCTTCTGATTTCCATTTTTTTAATAACTGCTTTTTTGGCAGCCACCATTATTAGACATATCAAGGCCTTACCATGTCCTGGCAATTCTGATTCTGTATCATAGCTCAAAAAATCATCTCTCTCATCAGACCAATCTGCCCACCTAGCATCTCTGACAGTGCATCCCGCAGGGAATCCTTAAACTCCACCAACTCACTGCACTCCCAGAAAATACGTTCCCAAATATCTCTTTCTTCCCCTTCACACCTCCAGCATTTACTGTTTGCCTAAGGAAAACTTCTCTGGAGACTAGTTGGAGTATAAAAATATCTATGTAAACATTTCCAGGCAAAAATCCTAAATCTTATAAATTGTGTTGCATATTTGGGAGACATACATATATCCTCCCATTGTTTCTTTGTGAATTGCTTATCTAATCTCTCTTCCCAATCCTTTCTAACCTCCTGTAATTGATTCTTATAGTTATCCTGCAATATTTTATATGCTCTACTAATTGTTCCTTTTTTAATGGCAGCTTCTGTTGGGAGATATCCTCTTGGAAATCATAGTTATGTACTCACCATAATTCTGCATCTGTGTTGTCTGTTTTTGTCCTTCAACTAATGGGTCTGGGATCCAACTATGGATCCACCCTTGGCCACCCAATAGACTTCAAGCTCTGTAGCTTGATATCCTCCCCTTACCCATAATCCCCTGACTACTTCTAAGTTACATCAGATTGAATTTGTCCTGTATTTAGCTGAGCAGAGTATACGAAGGGAAATCAGTGAACAATAATCCCTGACACAAAAGGAACAGGAGGAGAAACAGAGAAAAAGGAACTCTGGAGCCCACACAGCAAAAACTAATAAGGAATATCTCTCAGGACATACCAGGAAACATCCAAAAGGAAGCAGGATTGGTGGGTGGGAATCTGAGGAAGGATGAAAACATGCAACATAGATGCAGATTTACGGTGAATACATAACCATAAAATCTGACGTTGTCTTTATCGTCCATTCCTCAACTGATGGGATGGAGTCCCCAGCTACAGTAATCTTGGGTGGGACTCAAGGAAGGATATTCCAGAGTACAGCTGAGCCAAAAGCTGTCCTATTTCTGGATAAAATATCCAATTTGTAATGAGCTATAAATGTATGAGCACTGGACCATGTTGCAACTCCAGAGGTGTCATCTAAAAATGCTTGGGACCAAAAAGCAAATGATGTAGCCATAGAGGTGGTGGAGTGTGCTTTATGATGTCTAGGAAGTGACAGGCCTTTACTCCTGTAAATAAGGGTAATTTAGCTTTGGAAAAGGATACAAGTAGTTATTCTGATTTTCTTAGGTCTTTTAAGTTCTGTGAGTTTAAAATTTGAGTTGCCAATGAATATCCAACAAATGAAGCATATATTCTCCCTTGATAGAAAATTTGGAAAGAAGGCTGTCAGGTTAACTGACTGGTTGAGGTTTGCTTCTGACACAACTTTATGTAGAAAGGAAGAGTTAGCCTGAAGGGATACCCTGTCCTTGTGAAAAATCAGGTAAGGTGGCTGGAAAGATAGTACCTGAAATTCAGCTATCAGAAGACCAAACACATTTCTGTTTTAAAAGTTTGAGCACCTCCTCGAATGAAACATCATCAAGGGGTGATCTGGGGACCTTTACCCTTCATCAAAGTCCATGTCTTCAGTTAATGAGTCTTGTGTGGAGTCTAGGGGTCTCCTCTTACACCTCTATTTCCAAGGGGGCTCTTCGGATGGAGGTTCCAGAGAGGACTCAGAAGTGCAAACATTGTCCTGAATGAGGACAGTCTCGAGGTTTGACTGGGCTAGATGTCTCAATGGGACAGGATGAAAAGAACCAGCTTCCACCATAGACAGTTAAGTGCAAGGTGGACCTGACAGGGTTAAGAATGTCTTTTCCATCAAACAGGAGAAAACTCTCTCCAATATCTCCAAGGCTGAAGCCATGGAGGACCCTAGTCTCACCCTTAATCGATCTAAAGAAGCCTGCGTAGGCAGAAATCCAACCCTCCCCAACTCCAGCCTTGAAGCATGCTAAGATCAGAGCTGAGATATGTCTTTCCGAAACTCTGAGAGGGAAGGACAGCACAGAGAGAATCGGAGTTGATCCCAGCCCCCCAGATCCAGTGCCAATGCTACGGCCTCATGATCCTTCTGGTTCCGACACTGTCAGACCCATCAGGGTCAGAGAAAGTGTTGGAGTCAAAGACAGCCAAATCTTCGGATCTGACACAGACATATTCAGAGGTCTAGGGTCCAGGATTCCTAAAACCACTGGAAAGATCTGAGTAGGAATTCAGGTTTGGGGTTGTGTGAAAAAAAAAAGCTGGGTCCGGTGTGGAGCCAGAGCCAGTATTACATGAACTGGTTCTGGTTCTGACAAATTTCACATCATCTCCTCATTCACTTCTGACAGTATCCTGGATCCTGATGAGGAGAGGAAGCTCTTGCAGGTGTGTCCTGAAGGAAAGGAGAATGAAGTCTGAAAGTCGCTGGTTCAAGTGAAAACCTAGGTGACTTGGACCTGGATCTAGTTGGATCAAAATGACAGGACGGAACCGATGCTTTAGTTTTAGTCAGAGTCAAGCCCTTGGAACTGGACAAATCAAACATTTCAGAGTCGAGCTCAAAGAGGTTATGTGAGGACAGCAGTCAGTGGAGCACTTCCTTGAATCTTTAGGTTTATTTGCAGCTTCTCCTGAAGATTTCTTGGAAGATGATGGTGCACCAGAGACAGAAAAAGCAGAGGAGGGAAGGAAACCTTTCAAGATTAATTTGTTTTTCCTCTTGACCAAAACCTTGTTATTGAAGTGGAACAAATGTCACAAATTACATTAACGTGCCCTGGACCCAGGCAATACATGGAATGAAAATGGCTGTCAGAATTTTGGATTTTGTGTCTACAAGTGTAAACTTTTTGCAACTGATATTTTTTTCAGACATTGTAATAAACGACAAGATAAAGAAAATACCAACAATGGTGAGAATAAATACCTAAATAAATACCTAATTACAAGTTAACAGTAATACCAACAGTGGTAAGAAAAAAGAAGTACCGCAGCAAATATCAAAAGCTTAAGGCCCAAATGCTAAATCCAATGAGAAGTCCTAAAGAGCCAAGTATTTTTTTTATGTAGGAGAGGAATAGAAAAGAATTATCCTACAGGAAAGAAAGAAAGAAATATAAATAAATTATAGAGAAGTATCAAAAACTTGCACTTATCTAATTTAACCAGGTTATGCTAACGGTGACCATGTCTTAACAGTGAAGCAGCAAACGAGATCTTGGTTAACTTAGAAGTAGACAGGGGGTTATGGGAAAAGGGAAACGCTCAAGCTATGGAGCTTAAAGTCTATCAAGTGACTGAGGACAAAAAAAGACAATATCAGATTTGGGACAGATAGAAGGATTTCCTGACAACGGTGGAAACATGATGACTGAATGAGAGAAAATTGTCCCTATAAGTACTCAGGTCTTTTATGACCATGTCTGGCTGAAGAGGAGTACCACTTACAACATAAGAGGTAGAAACAGCTTTTTTGCTGAATGCAATTATACTGCATTTAACTTGAGACCTTTTTCAGTACACCAAGTAGACATATTTCAGCCCTTGCTGGAGATGTTTAGCATCAGTGAATGAAGAGATAAGTGTCCAGCCTGCAGTCATCATCAAAAGTGGTCAACCAAACTTGTGGGATATTGGATCTGATTTCTGCAAAATAAATAACAAACAGAAGAGGGCCCATCACTGATCATTGGCGTACCCCGCTAGGTACAATTTTATGTTCAGACAGGGTAGTAATAACTTTCACAACCTGGGATCTGTCAGATAACCAATTTGCAATCCAGTAAATAAAACAGGGATTTACATTAAGTTTGTCTAATTTTTTAACAATACCTGCATAGGGGATCATGTTAAAAGCAGTGTGCACTGAGTAACTTCTATCCACAGCTATTTACCCTTTTCAAAGAAGCTTACTAAGTTCAGGTGATAGGACTTGCCCTTCACAAAACCTGAGTGGAGTCTAGATTAGATAAAAAAAGCCTGTGTCTGCAGAAATGAGCTCTGCTTGGATATGTTCCATTGGCTTGCATACAAGGTTGTTGAGGCTGATGAGCCTATAATTGCTTGGATCTGTAGAGGGTCATCCTTGCAAATGGGTGGTAGAGGGGCTGTTCTCCAGGTATCAGCGTCAAACCCTCAGGACAGGCTGAGGCTGAACAGTGTAAGCAGAGGCTCAGATAATGCTTACTTGCCTTTGTTGAACATGCACAGCCTGGTACATTGCCTGGTACCATGGAAGTATTATTTTTCAGTCTTTGGCAGGGATTGTAAGACTTGTTCCAAGGCAATTTCAGGAAAAAATTTTTTTTAGAGATACTGGGAGCAACAGTGAGTGTAAGGAGGAGTAAAGTTAGTTTATTAATAGACACATTTAGTGCTATCTTTATCCTTGGGGCTGGAATATTTGATATTATTACAGTTATTCTCGGTACACTGCTGGACATTATTCCTTAATTTCATGACATAACCAAAGAAAGATTTATAATTTTTTTTGGAATCTGTAGTGACTTTAAGCTTGTACACTGCTTTACGTTTTCATACTCAAGTTCCTTGCTGGCATGTGTCAGTGCGGTCCTGATAAAGATGGGGATTTCTAACAACATTCCATCATTTTTCTTGCTTTGTTATACATTTTATGAATATGGGAGTTTCAATAGAGTTTTATTCCTAAATTTACCTTTACATTTAGGGCAGATGGGTCCTGATTTTCTATGCAGCTGTTTGTGATGTCGGAGTTGAATAGGGCAGATCTCTCAGCTGGGTCCATTTGCAGGGGATTGTTGGGAATTTTGCAGAAATCTTCTATAAGCTTAAGTAGGTTTGCCCTGGTGAGATCCATAAAGATGGTTTCATTTGGTAGTGGGGTGGTACCCCCAGGCCTGATAGAGAGCTTGGCAGAATCATATTCAGGTTTAACCAAGAAAGAGGAGATGCAGGGTGGGGTACAACCAGAGTCATAGCTGGCTCATCTAGTGGCCAGTGCTAGTCTCTCAAATAGCACCCCACCCTTACTAATGCAAACCCTCCTCTGCTCTTCAAGTGAAAATAAAAAAAATAAAAAACAAACAAACAAAGGCTTAGGCTTTTATAGTAGAAAGCTGATTGATACCTTTCTTCCAGTTGGCTTCCTACAGCAGCCAAATCCATGCCCCACCCAGCTCTTCAAAAGTTAAAAACAAAATAAAAAAAAGGCAACCAAAAAAAAAAAGTACTTTGACTTTTTCTGTAGAATGCCAATTGGTGCTTTTTGAACAAATTGGTTTCCTACAAATACACGCTGATGCTTTTTGAACAAATTGGTTTCCTACAACTACACGTCCCCTTCAGCTCTTTTGAAGTGTGAATTGAAGTACGTTTTTGGATCGGCATTTCAACACTAAACAAAATGTAAATATGCAGGAACTCTTGATCATGTCCCCTAAACACTCTGTGCCTAGATAACTGCCCCCCACCTTCACCTCACCCTTGCTATTCTATTTGGTACAGAAAGTGGCTAGATTATTAAGGACTGGGTCAAGGATATTAGAGTCTCTTGTGGGTAGTTTTACAATTTGCTGTAGCACATTGGCATTAAGAAAGTCTAGGAAACACTGAACATATCCATTTTCAGAAGTGTAAGTGTGCCAATTCATACCTGGATAATAGAACTCCCCTAGCAAGAAGGTATTTGTTTTGATACCTAACCCATCGGGGTGTAAAGGTAACTTCTATGATCTTTGGGGGTCATCTGTAACTAGTAATGAGGTAATAGATGAATTTGGTAATGGTAATTTATATACCCAGAAGCTCTAAGTTAGGGTTGCAAATAATCTGACACAATGTGATGCTATTTATGATAAGTACAGATACTCTCCCACAATTATCCAAAAGTCTAAAGGCATGATATACTCTACACCCGGGTAGAGAGAGAGTGCTGTCACTTCACTGAAACCATGTCTCAGTAACAAACTAAATGTGTTTCAGAAGCACGGAAGCCTCTAGTTCAGGCATCTTTCTACTTAGACTCATAGCATTGAACTCTGCCTGGAAAAACACTATGAGGGCAGGAAATGCTTTAGCCAGTATGAATAAGCCCTGTTATGAGAGGTGTAAACCATTCATGATGAATCAGGAAGTCTCATCTGTCTACCATCTCATCCCATGCTGACACATACTGCGTTCCTTAACAAATTACCACATCTTGGTATCTAGGCACCAGTCTTGGTGAAGGCAAAACACTACTTATGATTAGTGTTTTTCTAGAATACATGCATGCATGGTATGTTCCACAATATTTTTCTGTATATCCCTTTGGGTGCAGTGCCTCAGGTTACTCATTTTCACATGGGTCATATGCTATAGTCATATCTGACTCGTTTAAAGGACCTCACGTTCCTTTATCACATCATAGATCCTGGCAACAGACGAACAGCTTACTGTCACCTTGTTTTTGTCCAGTCTGGTAAGCATGGTGTCTGTATGACTAAAAATAGTCACATTTAACTAAAACATTTCCCTGTGCAGAAGCAGATTTAGTGGACCTTATGACCTTAGGTCAGCTTTCCTGGTGACTCCTGCATGGACTGTGTGGATTTTCAGTATGTTGAGTGGAGAAGGAGTAGGCATTGCTTTATGTGCTGGAGGCCGGGATCTTTCAGAATATGTTCTAGAAGGCTTTGCCAATTATTTATGTGCAGTCTCAGCACAAACTATGGGCCTAGTAGTGCACTGTGACTGAGACGCTTTTGTGGAGGTATGATGATTTCTGATAGTGGGGTGATGTGACAGGTTTGCCTCCATGTTACATACATTTCTGGGAGGTTGTACTATTAACTGAAAGCAAGAATGAACAGTCAGCATGATAAGGCAGTTGGTACACTGCCTCAGAACACCTAATGTGATCAGGCTGGTCACAGACGGTGTAAAAGGAGACTGCTGTGCCATGTTGCCACATGGTGGAGGACTACAGCATGTCCCACTACTCAAGGGCTGTAGGGAGGTTATTATAGTAGACCCTGAATATATATGGATGAACTATTTATGATGATACTCTGATGTTAGTTTAGATGGTAACTAATCTAGCAGTTCTTAGTGAAAAGAAAGAATTAGGTCTGCCAGGAATGATGAATAGTGGTATTTCACCTATTGGCTACCATCTGGTTATTAGTGTTGGTCTCACCACAGCTGCATGCAGCTAAAAATCAATGATCCTCTGCTCCTTCTCTTGGCAGAAGAGAAACAGTACCACTAATATCAAGATGTTTTTGTGCTACAGGTAACAAAAATAAGAAAATGGACATTACTTCCTAACCTTTCTAGAAATCACCAGTCTCTAGAACTGCACCCATGCTGCTATGATGCCCCCATTTGGTCTAGAGGACCTGTTGTACATTAAAAGGATAGGCTTCCACTCTGTGAATTGCCAGGTAGTCTGTAATGCCCACGGCATTATTTATAACATGTTTGTCGGCTACCTAGGCAGTTCACATGATTCACACATTTGGCAAATGTGCAACCTAAACCAATGAGTCTGATGATGGGACTTTCCACAGGATCACCTGGTAGTCAGGTACGTGCTTATGGAAATTGCACCAAATGATAATCAGTCTGAGGAAGGATTGCACGCACTTTGTCCACTACACCTTTGAGACAGTCAAGCACCTTCAACAAGCAAGTATCATCCAAAATGAACTCTTAGGTCAACCCAGAATCTGAAACACCACGAACATCATCTCAAAATATTCATTCCCCAGCACAGCAGCTCCTCAATTTACCAAAGCTACAGCTTATCCAAACAAACTTGATGTCTCCTGAAAGTCACATAAGGGGAGCTGCACTATATACGGAAAACGCCCTTTCCACTCACTGGATAATTACATAATGGAATTTCCCAATAAGTATTTCTAAAAAATAAAAATAATAAATTTAAAACATGAGGTGAATAGGCACTATAGAAGCAACTCAGCTGAGCCCTAAATAACAGTGAGGGTATTTTTAGAAATATTTATTGTGAAATTCCATTATGCAACTAGCTACTGAGAGGAAAAGGCATTTTCCATATACAGTGGGCATCCACTTATGTGTCTCTTACCGAAGACATCAAGACATTGCACTCTGGGCTGGCCTGGCATCCAACCATAACAGAAGCTTACCTTAATCCCTTTCCTGATGTGCTCCCTCTGTTATGTTCTATTCCACATTATTTGTTCTTTATCCAACCTTCTCCATTTCCAGATGTCCACCCTCTGAATGTATAGTCCATCTACTGCCCTTCCCACTTTTTGTCTATATACCACCCCTGCCTTTGTGTGTTCTATGTTTGTCTGGTTGCCCCTGCTAGCTGCCCTTCAATGTCTACCCTAATGGCCTAATTGATAAGGCACTGGCTTCCTAAGGCAGAGATTGTGGCTTCAAGTATTATTTTGTCTGGCAGTTAGCACAAAGGATTAATGTTGCAAACTACTTTGCAACTGTTACATATGGTGCAATGTTTTTCTTAAAACTTTCACAGAGTGTTATTGGCATAATAAAGTTACAGCACTGGCATCTGTATTCCTTATGTGGGGATTCCGGTAATTGTTTTTTTTATGTGTTTACATCTTGCTTTTCAAGACATTTTGTAGAAGGGTATTCCATGCTGCTGATGCAAGCTTAGAGAAGAATGTTTCACCTACTGTTTTGGTAAATTGTTGTCTAGCAAGAAACTGCATTATCTGTGAAAGATTACAGTATTATCTTTGTTTTCTAAGTGACAGTATCTGTGCTGGGACTGGAGAGTGAGTGCAGCTTACGAGTTTGTAAGTTAGGCAGTTTAGTACCAGAGAGCATCCCTGGCAGTGACTATCACCTGGTCTTCTCTAGTGATTTGCGATGATGTTCTCTGAGACCACTCAGGGTTATGAATCTATAGATTTTATTTGCTGCCATTTGTAGAGATATTTGCATCTGTGATGAAATGAGTGCAAACAATAATAGGCAGTATTCTAGTTTTGGCATTATCACTTGTAATACTACAGATTTTCTAAATCCCACTGGGAGTAGGTGACATTATTTACATGCAATCTTTACTTGAATAACTGCTTTGGATATCTTCTGTATGCGTGCTGCGAATGTGAGCTGTGACTCAAATGTGACGCTTAACTAACTTTATTAAGTGACAGTAACAAGTAATGAGTCTTGAGGGGGTTAGTGATACTCACTGTAAGCCTAGTTGGCAGATGGCATAATGGTTAAGGTACTTACCTCACAAACAAGTAGTACAGGGCTTGATTCTCACAAAGGAAAACTGACTAGACTTAAAATGATCCACAAGGACAGTTAGACTAGTACTTGCTTATACATCTAAGTTTAAATGTTGATAGTTGTCAAATAACACTGCTTTTCTTTTTAGTTTTAGTTTAGTATAAGTTGCACGTCACTTGACTTACACAGTGAGTTGAAGACAAAATATAGCTTTTTTGACAAAATATAGCTTTTTTGTAACTGCAGTTTTGACTTATCCAAGTACAGTATGATGAGAAGATCTGCGCAGAGGGTGCATTTCAAGGATATTATATCAAAGGGTAGATTGTTAATGAATATGGAGAATAGAAGAGGGCAGCATTGAGCCTTGCTGTATCCCTGAAGTAAAGGTAATTGTTGATGGATGTGTTTTCACCATATGTAACAGTAAATATTTTTGTTAGATATGTTGCAAACCACCGAAGGGCACTGTCTCCTCTACTAAAGATGGCAAAGGTTTCAGGTAGTAGGGTGTGGGTGAATGACTCAAATGCACACTTCAAATCTAAGAACACCTGCTAGTTCTCCTTTATCTATAGCCTCATATATGAAGCTAGTCAGGAGTGCTGTTTGCATACTATATTTGCTGCAAAAACATGTGGCTTATTTATTTATTTATTATGCCAATAACACTCCTAAAAGTTTTAAGAAAAATACTGCACTATCTGTGTGACAGATTCATGTACAAACACCAAAAACAGCCAGTATTCTATGCACAGCAGTTAAGTGGTTAAAATATATATCTCACTGCATTTACAATAGTTTGCTTCCTCTTATTCAGAAGCAAGACTGTTATTGATAAATGGTATTAGCAACTGTTGATATTCAGGTTTAAAACTTTCAGTTGTCTTCCCCAAACTGCCTTTTTTGCCAAGATTCCAGTGTCTTGACTATTGAGATGTGTACATGTTTTGTTTCATGAAACAACTCTGGTATACTGCTTTTCTGCTGCTATTTCAAAAGCCAAAGGGCATTTTCTCTAGACTGTTAATAATTTTGAGTAATGCTGCTGCTTCATGTGATTTTTCTTCTCAGAGAAAGGAAGTGTATTTGCTCTGCAGTAGCTTTCCTTTAGCAAAGCGTTACATAATATTTAAAATGGTAAGTGGAGATAGAACAGGAGACAGTGACACAGTAGCTTTTAGAACCATATTTCATTGTGTAGCAAGTTTTGTACACTTAATCAACTGATTTTAGTGGAAGTTAGGTATTTGGTTTCCCTACATTAAGTCAAATCATTCTAAAGCAAGTCACTTTTTGTTGATATTTTAATGCTGTGAAGCATAACCTGAAAGTTGTAAGTACTCAAAAAATATTTTTTTTCAGGAAAGGAAATCTCTAACTGTACATCCTGTGTGAGGGACTTTGCCCCTCCCCTCCATGCTCCCCAACTAACATATACCAACTCCACAGTCATACTATAGTGGGGAAAAGTGAAACACTTGCTTTGAACCACTGTATTTTTCCCTACAAGTTAGTGTTGATTTAATATAACAGAAAAGCCACTCAAGAAAAATGCCCTAAAGAAGTATAGGAAAGCCTACTTCTTATCTTAGCACTGTATAACAGCAGATCAGAACAGCTATCCTCTACAAAATAACAGGAAAATGCAGCTTCAAGTTGTAGGCATCGGTAACAAATTTTCTACATATTATTAACATTGTAAGGCTTTATCTACATTACATAAGCATCATCAACAAACCAGTCATATATAAAATAAAGACAAGTAATATAAATAACCAGAGGCAGCAGACAAAAAATAACATGAGAAAGATCACAAAAGGAAGAACAGCAATTTAATCTAAATCATTAACCCTATCAAAAAGTTCTGGATATAGGTTCTTATGAAGCACAAGAGCTTAAATCAGATAATTTTGAGCACCCTATGTAAAAATGGTAATTTTCTCCAATTTTGTTGAAGAAAGGAGAAATGCAATTTGACTTTTAAACAGTCAAAGTAAACCAAAAAAACAGCAAAAGTGGCAACTAGAAGGTGTAAACTACAAAGTCCAACAAAATCCACAAAATGTAAAAGTTAAGCACACAATTTTATTCGAATCGCTTTTCGTCCAGCTAGTAGCCAAACTTCTTCAGACAACAAGATAAAATAAACTACTACATCCAGCTCCATTTATACTTCATCTAAACCATTTGTTGTATAAATTGATTAATTGGTAGGGAAACCACTTTAAAGAAACAGGTTCCTTAAAAGTGAAATAAAATACATTTCTCCAGTTTAAACACACATATAAATACATGTTAAAAAATAAAAAATATATAATATGGTACCATAAACACTTATTTACTTATTTTAAAAACATACATAGCCCTGAGTCTTTCCTAATGTGTGCACATTCACCGTAAAAGACTTCTTAATTTTAAAATACAAGCCAAAGTAACTTTGTCATTCAAACCAGGAGCCCTATACGATTGTAACTTTAACTGCCAAATCAACTCCTGCCTTTCCAACAGGAGTTGAAATGGGCCCCCTTTAACATCGGGCATGATTTGATCTAATGCTCTAAAAACAAAGGAGTGTGTAGGGTGTTGGTCACAGTCCTTAGCTAGAGCATTTTCCAACTTGTTTTTTCTTATACTATACAGGTGCTCGTAAATCCTGTCTTTAAGTTTCCTGTCAGTTTTGCCCACGTAAAACGCAGGGCAAAGCTGACATGAGGCAAGGTAAACCAGTGACTTAGATGAACAAGTGTACCTTCCTTCAAGATTGTATATCTTGTTGTTAACGGCAACACTACTCCCAGTTGCTAGATGTGTACAAAACTTACAAGACTCACATTTGAATGTTGCAGCAATTCTCCATCTAGCTTTTTTACTCATTTCCATTATACCTTTTAAGTTGTTACCCCTTTTGTATATTACTGTTGGTCTATCACCTAACTTGTCAGTTAAATCCATCTCAAAGGTAAACACACTCCAGTTCCTTTGTAAAATTGACCTTATTGCTTCAGCCTCCAAACTAAATACTGTAATGAAACTCATCAAATGTTTTGACTTCTGGTCATCAAAGACAATCTCTTTACAGGGGGGACTCAAACCAGTTGTTTCACTTTCAACCTTATCCAAAACACCACAGTGCCCTGTCAATATAGGTTTGTAAATACCTGCTTTCCTTTTACTCCAAACGTCCTCAAAAATATCCAATACCAACACCTCAGGGTACCCACTCATCAAAAACATTCCCTTGAGTAATTCACATTCCTCAAGAAATCTGTCCTCTCTTGTTACCATACGTGCAGCTCTGACCATTTGGCCCTTTACTACAGATTTCTTCTGGTACTGGGGGTAAGCACTTGTATAGTGTAACATACAATTACAGTAAGTTTCCTTACGATAAATGGCCGCCACAAAACACTTATTAGAAACATCTATATCCAAATACGTAATCTTTTCATCAGTGCACTTATGAGTGAATTTGAAAAGCTCAGTGTTGCCATTGATTCCCTTCAAGAAGCTGTCCACCTCTAAACTAGTCCCATCAAACAAAATAAAGACATCATCTAAAAACCTTGTGTAAAACTTGATCCTCGTTTGATTTTCAGGTACATTCAGTATATAACGGTGTTCCCATTGGGCCATTACAAGATTCGAAAAACTGGCCCCACAGGGGGAACCCATAGCACCCCCACCTTTTGCAAGTAAATATCGTTATCAAACAAATAAAAAATCAAAGTAAATATTGTTACCTAAAATGATGTCCAACAATTCCTGAATCAAACGTACTTCCCCTCCATCAGCACCATTTTGAGGATTTTGTTGGACTTCGTAGTTTTCACCTTCCAGTCGCCACTTTTGCTGTTTTTTTGGGTTTGTTCTTTGGTTTCTTCAGTTTGATTTGTGGTTTTGTTCATGGCTACTGGAAGTATTGAAAATTTGTTGCCTGACTATCCAATACTGTTGTCCGCTTCTACGCAAAAGGGTTCGGATGATGTGGGGAATTTAACTGCTTTGATAAACATCATGAATGAGAGACTAGAAAGTCTGAGCACTAGACTTGACAAGTTATCACAGACAACGGCTAATTGTAGGGAGAGTGAAGTTATGATGAGTAACAAGTATGTTCCCTGTAACAGAACCAATAATGGAGGTATGGAAGGTGGGGCAAGAAGTAAAAGATCTGTGAATACAGTTCCACTGTCTACTACTATACCAGTGACATCAGAGCTTGTTTTGGGACCTGTTGATTTGCCAGATGTCACCACCTGGCTTAAAGTATAACCACCTTTGGTGAAGTCAGGTGGGATGACAGTTGCTGAACAGCTGAGTGCAGGTAACGCTTCTTTGGTAAATCAACTAAAGACTTTAGATCAGATGTCTTTGAGAGCTAAAAAGCTGCAACTAGAAATTAATTATTTCGATGAGTGTAAAAAGGTGGGAGTGATTCCCAAAGGTTTGCATTCTTGGCAGTACCCTTCGGGGTTAGATGCTGAGTCAGAGTTTCACCTGGATTTGTTGAAACTCTTTGATAAACATGAGTTCGAGCTGATGAGCTTAATGAGTAAACATTATCAACAGACTGTGGATGGCCTTACTGCTGAGATAGCAAAAATAGATCGGAACATCAGGTTACATAAAGACTTTGGCAGGTATAAATTTGATTATACCAAAATTTTCACTACAACAGATCAACATCTTAATAAAAATTCGGAAATCAAGGCAAAAAAACTAAGAAGGGATATAGAAGCGTATAAGAATAATGCCGCTTATCCAACCCCGCCCCCTTCACAAAACTGGAACTCTGTAAATCAAAGAGTATGTTCTCCCTACTGCAACAATTTATTTATTTTATTTATTTTTATTTTACATTTGTTGACCGGGATAGTCCGACTGGATGCATGTCCATTTTCAGTGGAGGCCCGGGGAGAAAAGCTCCAAGGGTAAGCAGATACAGCATTACATAATACCAGCATTACATATTACAAACATACTATTTACAGTGATTACATAAGTAAGCAAGTTAAATAAGTTCCATAGGTTAGAGTTAATCCTGAGCGTAAGTCAGGATTAAATTAAATTACACAGTAAACTGGTTAACAGATTTTTACACATTCTAGAGAGAGTTAGCCAGTTAACAATGGTAATGAATGTAGGGGTGAACAAAGTCGTACTGAAGAAAATGCATTTGTCAACAATTAAGGGGACAGTAGAGGAGAAGATGAAGAGCTATCACCAGAGAATGTAGATGGATGTTTTGAACAAACAGGTAATTTGAGGGGAAGAGAGCAGAGTCCTTTTTCCAACAATGGTCAAAACCACCAGAAACGTTACAACATGAGGGGGCAGAACAATGGCAACATGTATTACAAGAAAGGAGGGAAGAAATGACTGGTAACCATTTAAAAATTTTGTCAGACAAAAATGGTGATTTTTAAAGTTTACAACTTTACTAGTCACATTATCAGTGCTGAACTATGTGAACTTATTTCTAAGGGACTGACGTTTGTTCCAACACAGCATTTTTATTTATCTAGGACACTGATAGATCTCAAATTATTTGTACGAAGGATGAATTTGACGATGCTCTTGGGGAATAAAGATAGTTTAAACACTGATATAAGAGTTCTTAGTACATTTAACCCCCCTACACATCCCATGTTGAGCTTATATGAGCACTTGTGTGAAATGGATATAAGAAATATATGTGGGGAAACAGGTGAATGGTGGTTGTCCTAACCTTTCCAAAAGGGAGAGGGAAGCTTTGCAAGCATTCAAATTGCTACCAGTGCGTGTCTTAAAACCAGACAAAGGTGGGGGTCTGGTTTTAATGGATATAAATGAATGTAATGAAAAAATGAGGACTGTGTTAGGTGGTAACACGTATGAATCATCTAGTTTGAATGAGCTAAACATTGCTTACAAACGCATTAACGTCTTCTTGAATGACTTGTTTTTAGAGGGGACTATTGATTTGAGAATGTTAAATTACTTAACAGTTGTTTCACCTAAAATTCCAAGTTTGTTTGGACTGCCAAAGTTACATAAAGATATTTCAAACCCCCCTATGCGGGTTTTGGCTAATGCTAGGTCTTCTATTACTTATGCTATAGCCAAATTGGTAGACAATATTTTAAAGAAATATGTCAGGAAAGAGTGTCAGATATGTAAAGACTCTTGGTCTTTTTTGGCAGCTATTGAAAGTTTCCCTTACCATGAAAATATAAAATTCTTAACTGTGGATGTCATTGATTTATATTTTTCAATCCCACATGCTTTAGGTATATAATGGGTAGTCGAACGGATGTTGGCACATGGTGCTGATGGAGGGGAAGTACGTTTGATTCAGGAATTGTTGGACATCATTTTAGGTAACAACTTTGTGATGCTTGATAACGATATTTACTTGCAAAAGGTGGGGGTGGCTAGGGGTTCCCCCTGTGAGGCCAGTTTTTCGAATCTTGTAATGGCCCAATGGGAACACCGTTATATACTGAATGTACCTAAAAATCAAACGAGGATCAAGTTTTACACAAGGTTTTTAGATGATGTCTTTATTTTGTTTGATAGGACTAGTTTAGAGGTGGACAGCTTCTTGGAGGGAATCAGTGGCATCACTGAGTTTTTGAAATTCACTCATAAGTGCACTGATGAAAAGATTACGTATTTGGATATAAAGTTAAGTAAGGATGTTTCTAATAAGTGTTTTGTGGCTGCCATTCATCATAAGGAAACTCTAACTGTATATTACACTATACAGTTCAAATATTTAGGCACTATAAACCTTTAACCAGAAATTCCCAGCTCAGAAGGGCAGAGTCCAGCCTCTTCTCCCACAAGAGTGCAGACCACGAACCTTGTAACTTGAGCACTAATCCAGACATTCTCTAAAGTATTCAATGGTATTTATTACTGCTTGGTTGTAACTTGATTAAAGTGTAGCTATCATTCAAGTCTTTTGGATTAAGCACTTGGGCTTCAGACCAGTTGTTTTACATTAGGAAGGTTTGTGGCAAGCACTGTGGTGGCAGGACAGGTAGCTTTCATCCTTCTAAGTTGGGAACTGCTGATTGAGAGCCCAGTGTCCAAGTGTATTAGTTCTGGTTTAGGCGCTTGGGCTTCAGGCCAGTTATTTTACATTAAGAAGGTTCGTGGTCTGCACTCTTGTGGGAGAAGAGGCTGGACTCTGCCCTTCTGAGCTGGGAATTTCTGGTTAAAGGTTTATAGTGCCTAAATATTTGAACTGTATCTTACTGAAATTGGTTCACCTTGTTTGCTCTAGCATAGACTAGATCCAGGCCTGCTGAATCTAGCTTTGTTTATATGCTTGTTGTTTGTTTGCTTGTTATTTCCTGGAAGCTAATTCCACCTAATACGCAACTTCTCAGCTTCTGTGGATCACTAGTGATTTCTGCATTGCTTACTGTACTTATTTCCTTGTTTCACTTGAAAGAAAGTTACTGTTTGTCGTTTTGCATTTAGTTACTTGTAACACATTGCACTCAAGTTACCCGGCACTTGCTCACTAAAGCAATTATATAAGTCAGCACTAAAAATTAAAAGCACTACACCCTCACTCCCCACTGGCCCTTGTTTTCAATTAAGGATTTCCCAATATTATTCTAGCATGTCCAAAGGTCAGTTGTCAATCTCCTCTCCGTCCAGCTGGTGAATCTGGGAATCTTGAGGCAATGTTATAACTGCCTCATGTACACAGACAACCCTCTCCTCCTCCCACATAACACAAATACTTGTGAGAGATGCAGCTATTTAGCCAAACTGGAGGCTGAGCTCTCTCAACTCAGGACTGGCAAGACCAGACAGGAGGAGAAGGCAACTACACACACCACAAAACCAGCCTCACATAATGCTACCACTCCACTGAATCTAACACATAAACACACAAAGACATACTCGGAGGCTCTGAGTAAAAATTTACCTAAACAGCAGAGGCCACCAAAGCAGACACCCAAACAACTGCTACCTCAAGACACCTCACAAGCAACACATAAACCACAAAAGCAGTGTGCAAAGCAGTCACAGCCTTTAAGGCCAAATACAACACCAAACATACTTGTCATAGGCGACTGCATAGTCAGACACACTGACGTCCCACTCACCAGGCTGAACAAGGAGAGGGTCACAGTAAGCTGCCTGTCGGGCGCTAGAATCCGCCACATAACACAAGCACTGGTCACCCACGGCAAGTACAAATATGACACAGTCATTGTCCATGCTGGTGTGAACGACCTGAGACGTACCTCCCTGGACTACATGAAAAGAGACATAGAGGAGCTCTCTGATTATGTAGCCCAGGCAGGTATGACCCTAACCCTGAGCAGTATCCTTCCTTCACCAAGAATGATGCCACAATATAGAGACAAGATGATCAGCTTTAACAATTGGCTTAATATCTGGTGTCATTCAAAGGGGATCCAGTGTCTGTCTGCCTGGGATGACATGCTTGACAAGCCACGCTGCTTCAAGGGACGGCTTGCACCTGTCACCCCTGGGATTCCGGATATTGGCTAAGGCTCTTGCCACCCCATAGTGCCTTTTTAGGCAAGGCTCAAATTCTAAACCTACCACCCTAGAAAACAAAAATGGGAAGAAACTGAGGGTAATGCTGCTCAATGCCAGAAGTCTAAATCTCAAAATGCACGACTCGAGGCCCTTCTCAGTATGGAGAACATCGATGTCTGTGCTGTAACTGAAACCTGGTTCAAGGCTCCTGAGAGCACCCCGCACTATTAGGTTTTACCTCATATCATGCCCGGCCCCAAAACCCGGACCACACCACAAAAGGAGGGGTGTATCCATATTCATAAAGGATACCCACACCTCCAGGTTGGTGGCAACGCATCAAGCTCGGAAACCATCCAGGTGCAACTAACCATAGGCAAAACTGCTCTACAAATTGTAGCATGCTACAGGCCACCCTCTCAAACTCAGGAACCCCACACAGCCTTCCTGAAGACACTGGAAGGTATAAATGTATCTCCAAACACCATCATATTGGGTGACTTCAACTACCCGAATATAGACTGGGAACATTACTCAAGCCCTAACTTTCTAGCCCAACGGTTCCTGGAGTTCATAAATTCAATGCCATGGAACAGCTAGTCACTGTTCCCACAAGAGGAGAAAATATACTAGATCTCATTGTCACAAACATGGGGACAAAATGCTCCACACGGAAGTATATCCTCATTGGTGAGATCTGATCATAAACTAATCTCACTGGAAATCCACATCCCGCCCCACCCCAAACAAAAAGACCATAGTGAAGAACTTCTAAAGCAAACTTCACACTACTCAAGACTGGTGTGGTATCCTTCAAGGCCCCTGAGCCAGAGGAAACCACAACCCAAGCTGCGGAAGCCCTTACAAATGCCTTCTATGAACACCTCCAGGACTGCATGGATCAGGCAATCCCAAATAAAACCAAGACTCTTTCCACAAAGGGCAAACGTCCAGTCTGGTGGACCCCAGCCATTAACAAACTTTACAATAAGAGGAGAAAGCTATTACATGATAGAACAAAATCCATAAAAGGGAAGTCACCCTGATCATTATTAGTAAAAAATACGAGCACTCATAAAATCAACTAAGGCCGATTTTGAGAGAAAAATTGCCATGGATTCAAAGGAAAATCATAAGGCCTTTTTCAGCTATGTTAGGAACCTGGGTGGAAAGTCCCAGATATGCTCAGAATTAGTCCAAAATGAAACAAAATCACTGAACCCACAGACATTGCCAACATACTGGCAGACAGGTTCAGTGCAAACTTCACCCCCCTCCCCCAAAGGAGAGATAACTATCCCAGCCGAGTGTAGCCTCCCGAACATCTCAAATGCGCAGGTGAAAGCTGCTCTCTCTAAAGCTAAAAACACAGCATCAATGGGACCGGATGGTGTCCCCGGCTGTGTGCTACACGAGCTAAATGAGGAATTAAACCCGCACATAAGGCAGCTGTTTAATCTCAGCCTACCACAGGATACGTGCCCAAGGAGTGGCATACGGCAACTGTGGTCCCACTCCACAAAGGCGGCGCCTCACGGACCCTGGTAATTACCTACAAGCTTAACAAGTCTAGTCTGCAAAGCTATGGAGAGGATCATAATGGAGCTCATAAACAAAGATATAGGGACTTGCAGACATTGGACCCGACCCAGTTTGGCTTTGTCAAGGGAAGATCATGCCTTTTGAACTTGGTCGACTTCTTCAAACAGTCACCAAGGCCATTGATGAGGGAAAGGCAGTCCATACAGCCTACCTTGACCTTGCAAAGGTTTTCGACACAATACCCCACTGGTATTGTAGAAAAACTTACCAGCTTAAATGTAAACCCATATGTCACAAGATGGGTTGCAAACTGGCTTAAGGACAGAACCCACAGGGTTAGAGTTGCTGGCGCTGTGTCAGACTCCAAGCCGGTCACAAGTGGTGTCCCACAGGGCTCGGTCCTTGGCCCCTATTGTTTGGCATCTACTTCTCAGAAGTACAGGCCAACATGGAGGACTTTATTGACAAAGTTTGCAGACGACTGCAAACTGGGCGCCATAGTGGAAAGTGCATCGGACATGGATATCCTTCAGAAGGGACTCACGGAAACAGATAGCTGGTGCCAGAGCCATGGCCTGAAGTTAAACGCCAAAAAATGTATAGTCATACCTTCGGGAAAACAAGGTAACCCTAAGCTACCATATAGGTGGCAATCCACTAAGCACAGAAGAGGTTATCAGGGATCTGGGGACCCAGGTTGACAGTGGCCTTTCTTTTGACACTCACATTGCTAAAGTGGTTAGAAAGACCTTCTACATTGCCCACCTGATCATGAAGGATTCACATCCAGATCTAGTGAGGTCATTGTTCCCCTGTACTCTTCACTTATCAGACCAATGATCGAGTACAATGCCCCATTCGGGATGTATCTCACCTGACATCTGCAGCAATTGGAGAGACCCCAAAAGTTCCTCACCAAAGGATAAAGGACTCCAAAATCTGTCATATGCTGCCAGATTGAAGAAACCCAGCTCTATTCAGTCGCATACCGCCTGCTCAGAGGTGACATGTGCCTGACATACAAGGCCATGTCCAACCCGAATTAATGGACATGCTCCACCTCAAAAATCCAAATCCACCAAAACCACTTGAGCAAGCGATTTAAACCTTAGCACGGCTATAAATAGGACGTGCTGGAGGGATAGATTTATCACTCAGAGACTCCCTATGCTGTGGAATAAAATCCCGGTCCATGTGAGGCAGAGCACCTCGCTGACTCTGTTCAAGAGAAATCTAGACCTGTGGATGGGAGATCGTAGGTTTACCCCGGGAATCATATCTGTGTCACTGCTGGACAGAGGCACAACAAACTAATGGGCACAGTATTTTTTCATATAAGGAGTGGCGTAAGCCACAAATATTTGGGCTAGGCTTATAAATGCCTTAGGGCAGATAGCCTAGTATAAACCTATGAACCTATGAACCTATGAACCCCCAGTACCAGAAGAAATCTGTAGTAAAGGGCCAAATGGTCCGAGCTGCACATATGGTAACAAGAGAGGACAGATTTCTTGAGGAATGTGAATTACTCAAGGGAATGTTTTTGATGAGTGGGTACCCTGAGGTGTTGGTATTGGATTTACATAAGTAAGCAAGTTAAACAAGTTCCATAGGTTAGAGTTAATCCTGAGTGTAAATCAGGATTAAATTAAATTACACAGTAAACTGGTTAACAGATTTTTACACATTCTAGAGAGAGTTAGCCAGTTAACAATAGTAATGAATGTAAGGGCGAACAAAGTCGTACTGAAGAAAATGTATTTATCAACAATTAAGGGGACAGTAGAGGAGAAGATGACGAGTTATCACCAGAGAATGTAGACGGATGTTTTGAACAAACAGGTAATTCGAGGGGAAGAGAGCAGAGTCCTTTTTCCATCAATGGTCAAAACCACCAGAAACGTTACAACATGAGGGGGCAGCACAATGGCAACGTGTATTACAAGAAAGGAGGGAACAACAGAGGGAAGAAATGACTGGTAACCATTTAATAATTTTGTCAAACAAAAATGGTGATTTTTAAAGTTTACAACTTTACTAGTCACATTATCAGTGCTGAACTATGTGAACTTTTTTCTAAGGGACTGACGTTTGTTCCAACACAGCATTCTGATTTATCTAGGACACTGACAGAGCTCAAATTATTTGTAAGAAGGATGAATTTGACGGTGCTCTTGGGGAATAAAGATAGTTTAAACACTGATATAAGGGTTCCTAGTACATTTAACCCCCCTACACATCCCATGTTGAGCTTATATGAGCACTTGTGTGAAATGGATATAAGAAATATATGTGGGAAACAGGTGAATGGTGGTTGTCCTAACCTCTCCAAAAGGGAGAGGGAAGCTTTGCAAGCATTCAAATTGCTACCAGTGCGTGTCTTAAAACCAGTCAAAGGTGGGGGTCTGGTTTTAATGGATATAAATGAATACAATGAAAAAATGAGGTCTGTGTTAGGTGGTAACACGTATGAATCATCTAGTTTGAATGAGCTAAACATTGCTTACAAACGCATTAACGTCTTCTTGAATGACTTGTTTTTAGAGGGGACTATTGATTTGGGAATGTTAAATTACTTAACAGTTGTTTCACCTAAAATTCCAAGTTTGTTTGGACTGCCAAAGTTACATAAAGATATTTCGAACCACCCTATGCGGGTTTTGGCTAATGCTAGGTCTTCTATTACTTATGCTATGGCCAAACTGGTAGACAATATTTTAAAGAAATATGTGAGGAAAGAGTCTCAGATATGTAAAGACTCTTGGTCTTTTTTGGCAGCTATTGAAAGTTTCCCTTACCATGAAAATATAAAATTCTTAACTTTCCTTGTCACTGATTTATATTTTTCAATCCCGCATGCTTTAGGTATAGAATGGGTAGTCGAACGGATGTTGGCACATGGTGCTGATGGAGGGGAAGTATGTTTGATTCAGGAATTGTTGGACATCATTTTAGGTAACAACTTTGTGATGTTTGATAATGATATTTACTTGCAAAAGGTGAGGGTGGCTAGGGGTTCCCCCTGTGGGGCCAGTTTTTCGAATCTTGTAATGGCCCAATGCGAACACCGTTATATACTGAATGTACCTGAAAATCAAAAAGGATCAAGTTTTACACAAGGTTTTTAGATGATGTCTTTATTTTGTTTGATAGGCCTAGTTTAGAGATGGACAGCTTCTTGGAGGGAATCAGTGGCAACACTGAGTTTTTGAAATTCACTCATAAGTGCACTGATGAAAAGATTACGTATTTGGATATAAAGTTAAGTAAGGATGTTTCTAATAAGTGTTTTGTGGCTGCCATTCATTGTAAGGAAACTTACTCTAACTGTATATTACACTATACGAGTTCCCACCCCCAGTACCAGAAGAAATCTGTAGTAAAGGGCCAAATGGTCCGAGCTGCACGTATGTTAACAAGAGAGGACGGATTTCTTGAGGAATGTGAATTACTCAAGGGAATGTTTTTGATGAGTGGGTACCCCGAGATGCTGGTATTGGATATTTTTGAGGAAGTCTGGAGTAAAAGGAAAGCAGGTATTTACAAACCTATATTGACAGGGCACCGTGGTGTTTTGGATAAGGCTGAACGTGAAACAACTGGTTTGAGTCCCCCTGTAAAGAGATTGTCTTTGATGACCAGAAGTCAAAACATTTGATGAGTTTCATTGCAGTATTTAGTTTGGAGGCTGAAGCAATAAGGTCAATTTTGCAAAGGAACTGGAGTGTGTTTACCTTTGAGATGGATTTAACTGACAAGTTAGGTGATAGACCAACATAATATACAAAAGGAGTGACAACTTAAAAGGTATAATGGAAATGAGTAAAAAAGCTAGATGCAGAATTGCTGCAACATTCAAATGTGAGTCTTGTAAGTTTTGTAGACATCTAGCAACTGGGAGTAGTGTTGCCATTAACGACAAGATATACAATCTTGAAGGAAGGTACACTTGTTCATCTAAGTCAGTGGTTTACCTTGCCTCATGTCAGCTTTGCCCTGCGTTTTACGTGGGCAAAACTAACAGGAAACTTAAAGGCAGGATTTATGAGCACCTGTATAGTATAAGAAAAAACAAGTTGGAAAATGCTCTAGCTAAGGACTGTGACCAACACCCTACACACTCCTTTGTTTTTAAAGTATTAGATCAAATCATGCCCGATGTTAAAGGGGGCCCATTTCAACTCCTGTTGGAAAGGCAGGAGTTGATTTGGGAGTTAAAGTTACAATCGTATAGGGCTTCTGGTTTGAATGACAGTTACTTTGGCTTGTATTTTAAAATTAAGAAGTCTTTTACTGTGAATGTGCACACATTAGGAAAGCCTCAGGGCTATGTATGTTTTTAAAATAAGTAAATAAGTATTTATGGTACCATATTATATATTTTTTTATTTTTTAACATGTATTTATGTGTGTTTAAACTGGAGGAATATATTTTATTTCACTTTTGAGGAACCTGTTTCTTTAAAGTGGTTTTCCTACCAATTAATCAATTTGTACAACAAATGGTTTAGATGAAGTATAAATGGAGCTGGATGAAGTAGTTTAGTTTATCTTGTTGTCTGAAGAAGTTTGGCTACTAGCTGGATGAAAAGCGATTCGAATAAAATTGTGTGCTTAACTTATACATTTTGTGGATTTTGATGGACTTCATAGTTTTCACCTTCCAGTCGCCACTTTTGCTATTTTTTTTAAGTCAAAGTAAACTTTACTGTCATTGAGAAATCACACAAATGCAAAAACTGAACGAAATTCCGTGTTGCCGGACTCAATCTGCAGACAACATATAGACTATTTTCACAGATAATTTATACATATAACACCTAACTATTACATCACGGACATGCAGGTAGACAGATTAATACTGCACATAATTAGAAATACATTTTAACACTATTCAAAGGGAACAGTTACATGCATGTGACTTTAGTATTGCACAGGTACTTGGTTAAGACATTGAACTGATCCTTGCGCAGAAAGAGACATTTGAGTATTGCACTGTGAACATTGGAGTATTGCATTATGGACCTTAGAGTATTGCACTATGGTTAATTTACTGGTTTGCAATATGTATTGCACTGAAAGAAGAGATATTGCTACATTTGCTAAATGGTAGTTATATACTTACCATAACATTGGGATCCTTTCATCCCAGTCAGGCCAATACAACTGATGGGTCTTCAGGCCACTTGTAGGATCTGAGATGGCTAAACTAGTGCTCCAGCCTCAAGCTCCAATTCTCTCCCTACTCATAATGCATCATTAAGTGGAGCTACCTCACACTGAGTTTGTTTCCTGACAATAGGAAGAGTGTGCCAAATATCTCTAGATTAAGGCCTAATCCTCCACTCCAGTTTAGAGTTTGTAAGTGAAAGTGATGAAGGAGGAGAGAGGGAGATTAATTAGATGGACAAGGAGGATCCATTATGGTAAGTATATAACTACTGTATCCTTTTCATTCCTCCCCTCCATCTGCTCCAACTGATGGCTCAGAATTCCCAGCTTCTGAACACCTGGATGAAATCACAATAGGAGAGATTATATTCAACTTGCAGTATTTGGCAAAGGTATGCAGTGTGGACCAGGTTACTGCTTTGCATATCTCATCAACAGAAGCTTCCTGAAAAAGGCAGCTGAAGTGGCTACAGAGTTTGATGACTGAACCTTAAGTTTACATGGTAAAAGGAATTGTGTTAAAGAGTTAACAAGGATTGATATAACTGAGACATCTGATAAGGTAACCCACCTTGATGAACTACCTTTGTTTGCTGCAAATGACATGAATAACTATAAGTTTTTTCTAAAGGGCTTAGTTCTATATAGGTAAAATTTCAGCTGATGATGGACATCCAATGTATGAAATATATATTCCCCTTTGTTCAAATGACTACAAAAAATATGACAGATGAATGGGCTGCTTTTGATTAACTTTGAATGTCACCGCAGGAAGGAAGGGTTTGCACTGTGAAAAACTAGGTAAGGGAGAGAAGAGAATAGAACATGCAATTCATAAATTCTTCTTCCTGAACTTATAGCCACTAAAAATAATCTTCAAAGGGAGAAACTGCAGGAACGCAGAAGGAGGTTCAAAGGGGGATTCTGTTAATGCCTCAAGCACAAAATCAAGGTCCCATGGAAGAGCAGGTTCTCTTATTGATGGATGGAGTAGAAAGGTTCCTTATAGGAAAGCTTTATACAACTTGTGCAAAGCTAAGTCAATACCATGATGAATGTTGGAAGCTGCAGGGAATTTCACTTTGATGATAGAGATATTGGAGCTTAAAGAGAAGAGGTGGGAAAGGAAGAATAACACTTCAGGAATAGATGCAACTGAAGGGTTTATTCCTTGAACAGAAGCCCAAGTTGAAAAACATTTGCACTTACTGCTATGAAGTCTATATATAGACTATTTTTGCATTGCCAAAAGGCTCTGTACTGCCTCATGAGACACAGAAGGGTCTCTGATCCTCCTTAGAAATGGAGAAACCATGCAGTCAGCTAGAGGTTGTAAAGGTCTGCTGAGTGAGATGATCTGGAATGATGGGAAAGAATGTCCCTCTTGGGGTCCAACAGCTGGGGGGGAGGGTCCCTGAAATGAGGCATCTGCAGGGGGAACCAGTTCTGCCCTGTTCAGTAAGGGGCACCGGATCACTGTGGCTATGTATCTGATTATTTACTGATGAATCTGAACATTAGGGGAAAGAGGAAGCATGCAGGAGCCTGGGAGGCCACTGTCTGATTAAAGCATCTCCTGAGGACTGTCTCTTTGGAGAAATTAGGGCAAAGTTGCTGCATGTGGTGTTGTCTGGAGAGGGAAAGAAGTCATAACAAGGACAGCCTAAGCAATGAAAAATCTGATGAGCCACCACTGAATTTACAGACCAATAGTACAATAATACAATCTGACTCTCCCTGGATTGTGCATTGCTACCAAGAAATTATGAGAAGTAACAGCCCACTGCCACACTCTCATGGCTTCTCAGCATAAGGTATAGGACTTGGTTCCTTTCTGCTTGTTAATGTACCAAACTACTGTCACATTGTCAGTCTGGATGGAAATCACCTATGGTGGTAAGAAATCATGTAGTTCACACAAAGCCAAGAGAACCACCCTCATACCCAGAAAACTGATATGGAAGTTGGTCTCTTGCTGTATCCAAGTAACTTAGACTATCCTTTCCTGATAATGACCCCCACACACACACACACACACCAAAGGGAGAAAAAAACATGGTGCGCTACTGAACCAAGGGGACGGTTACCACTATCATAGCTGAACTTTGTAAAAAAAAAAAAGGGTTATTAACACTGGTGCTGAAAGAAGAACTGTTAGCTGTTTCCATTGATCTCTAAGCAGCCATTGTAGAATTTTCATATGGAAACATGCTAGATGTACCATAAATATGGAAGACACCATGAGTCTCAGGACTTGAAAGATCAGGACTGCTGGAGGAAATGAAAACTTAAGCAGGTGCTGAATGAAGTCCCTTAGAATCTGAGCCCTTTCTAAAGGAAAGAAAACACAGTCATATCCAGGTAGCATCCTATTAACTGAATGGCTTGACTGTTTAAAATCTCCACTGAAGCTGAAGTTTAAATACATGCCAAAAGACAGACAGAGCTGAAACAAGTAGTCTTTGGCCTTGCAAAGTGATTCTTTTGATGTGGCAGCAAGGAGACAGTTTTTCAGATAAGGAAGCACATGAATCTCTTGTAGTCAAACACGAGTTGATACCACTGGCATGGAATTGATCAAACACCCGGGGGAGTGGGATGAGACCAAACAGTAGACTCTAAACTAAAAGTGGCTGTCTCTTATGCAGAAATGAAGACACTTCTGGACACTTTGGCTATTTTGATATAGACATATGTACATAAGAATACATCTAATAGTCTGCTTGTACGCAAGGCAAAATTGCATGCACCATCACCATTCTGAAGGGTGTCTTCAATTTGTTTGCTCAAGTTCAAGACTGGCCCGCGGTCCTTCTTTTTCTTCAGAGCCAAAAAGAATCCAGAATAATAACCTGACCTTATCTTATCAGATGGGTCTTCCTGGATGGCTCTTTTTCCAAGAAAAGTCGTATCTTTTGCCCTACATTTATGTCAGCATCCTACAAACTGCTAAGAGATAGCCTGTGCTTGGTATACAAAACTTCCTCCAACCCATTACTGGTTGACTTACTGCACTTCAGCAAGTCAAATGGCATCAGAAACAGTCTAGGGATATAAACCTCTTCTGCAATATCAACAGCAAGGTTTGGAGGGACAGGTATATCTAGCAGAGGATACCACTGCTCTAGAACAGACTCTTCATCAACATAAACGAAGTTCATCCCTGTCCATATTCAAGCACAACTTCTAAAGATGGAAAACAGAAAATTTACCTCAGGTCTGCCCCCGTACTACTAATGGACAAGGGCAGCCCCTAAATGCTTTACTCTATGCACGTTTACCCTCAAATTATCTAAGGTATGTTCCCAGTTATTCTCATTAGCAATATATAATTTTTGACCATGGGATGGGGTAAGGGCAATCTCTGACCAAATATGATTGGTTAATTCGAGCTCAAAAAGGGAAATTGGTTAGGCTTAAAATGACCCTCAAGGTCAGCTAGCTTAGTACTTACCTATGAAATTATAAAAAGAGAGAGAATTTCTTTCCTGGATGTTTCTTTTGATGGGGTGGTACATCTGGGAGCAGCTGAAGTGAAAACAGCGGAGTATGGAAAAAGCAAATCATACAGTTCAGGATATTATCCTTCTTACCTAAGAATCCAGACTGATGGCCAGCCACACAGGACAGTAGAGAAACAGATAACCCCCAATTGCCTGCAGAGGGAAGCAGTCAGGCAGCCCTTCACCGATAAGTAGGTTGTCTGTCATAAGAGAAGCCCACAATATGCCCAGAAGGGATGGCCTCTACCACAACCACCCTTATCACAAGTAGACTCAAAGGGCTGACACTGGGATTTCTTAAACCACAGGGATTTAGATCTCTTTTGATTCCTACTATATGACTATCATGGGATTTCATACTTGACTCCTGCAACACACCGTGCCTTCTCATCTTGCTTGCACTTTTTCATCTTCACATTTACATATGGACCAATAAAGAGCAGCCACCATAAGGGGGATTGTAAAGGATGCTTTGAAGTTGTCCCCAAAGTTGCAGTGGTAAAGCCAGGCATGACATTTCACTGCGATGCCTGCTCCTGCTGCTCTAGTTGTTCCATTGGCGCATTATGGAAAAGCCACATGAAGACGTTGACAGTATTAAACATGATGCAGAGGGTTGCCTCTAAATGCTTCCTAGCATCAAAAGTGGGCAGTTGTTTCAGGCAAGTGCTTGCTCAGGTAATGCTGTCTGACTTCAAGCCCTAAGAGTTTGTCATCTTGTCAATCACCCTAGATTCCATATTGGGGCAGATGGACAACAGCGGTATCATCTGCCAGCTCTTTCTTAGTTGCTGCTGTCACAATGACAGAATTGACCAAGGGCCTCTTGGAACAAAACTGCCTGCCCTTGGAGGTTGTAGTATTTTGTCAGGCTTTCTGGGAATACTTTTATTAACTGAATCAGGCTCCTACCATCTCTCCTGGCAGCCAGATCTACAAGTCATTCCACCAGAGCCAGCACCCAAGAAGTATACAATGCTGAGTGATATGCCTAAAAATGGCCTCCTTGTCCTGCGAGGGTGCATCTGTGGGCAGAGATCCCCTCTGCTGCATGAGCTCCAAAATCTCACTGAAGTTGAACTCTTCTAGTGGTGAGTGAGAGGAACCCTCTTGACCATCTAATTCAGTATCTGAAGTGACTGACTCTGCAGGGAATCAATACACCTCCCTTTTGCATGTCCTCTTTATTGGCACCTTGGGTGGAGACAAGTCCAAATCCTGAGATGACTAGTTCTGCAAATGAGCAGATTTTTTGTGGCTATCACCTTGGCTCTGACACTGGGAGGTATAAGAAGGGTGAGACAGAGGTGGAAGGATGTCCTGGAATGGTGCTGACACTAATGAAGCCTGTAAATTTGTTCTCACAGGGCAAACTATTATCCCTCCTATAACATTAAGGGATGACTCTATCTCTGATGGATCCAAGGAAGCTCTATTGAATACAGGAGCCCAAAAAATTAAAAAAATTGAAGATGAAGTAGGTGGAAGCGGTGAAGGAAGCCCCAAACCTGAAAAAGCAGAGGGGCCAGAGGAAGGGAGTTAGTGCTGCTGTCCAGACGGCCAATGATTCCAACAATGAAAAGGGAGTGATAATGGAAGGATCTGGAGATGGTGCCAAAGTACTGGGCACTGGTCCTGAGACCCTCCCAAGTCCAAAATCCTTGAAGTTGAGTAGACTGGCTCCAAATTCATCAGGGCTGAAGCTGAAGGGTATGCCAGTGCCAAAGATACAGGCTCCAGCCCAAATGTTGGAACTGAAACCACCATATCCGAAGGTCAGATTGAGGAAAAAGAAAAAATGGGAGATAAGGGACTGTCCCATTCATCATCATCAACCCCCCCCTTTTCCCATTTCCTGTATGGCTTTGGGATGTCATGTCAAATGTTGCCATATCTCTCTCTCTAATCAGTGTCACTCTCATTCCTTCTTCGACAGTCATGGCTGTCACAGATCTTCTAACACAATCCATCCATCTATTTGCTGGATGCCCTCATTTCCTCTTACCTTCTTCTTGTCTATCCCAAATCATCTTTACCAGACTGCATTCTGCTTTTCTGCCCATGTTCCTGAACCACGGTAATCTGTTCTCTTTGACCTTTTCTGCAATAGGAACTACTATGACTTCTGCTCTTACGTCCTCATTTCTTCATCTGTCCCATAGTATGCATCCTGCCACCCGCTTCAAGTGCTTCCTCAACTGCTCTACCTTTACTACGTAGCTTTCTGTACCATACAAATGTACTGGTCACACTACTGTTTTGTAAACTCTACTCTTCAGCTTCTTTGGCATTCTTCTGTCATACACTAAACTACCCATGACACACTGTGATGCAACTCTGATTCTGGCTTTAACATCCTCATTCAGAATTCCCTTCTCCTCAACCTCCTCTCCTAGCCACTTAAATCTGTTAATCTGTGCCACTATTTTCTGTTATATCTCAATTCTCAGATTCTTCTGATTTTCCCATTTGCTGCCATTACAACTGTCTTATCTGTACTTAGTTTCATTCCATGTGCCCTCAGTTTTGCAATCTATTCCCCTATATTTTGCTGTGGTTATTGCTCACTATCTGCTTGTAATGCCACACTGTATACATACAGCAACTCTGTTGATCATTTTCCTCCAACTTGTTTGTTGATGTAGTCCATCACCAGCATGAACAGCAGTGAGCTGAACCCTGAAGCACACCCACCCCACTGGGAACCCCTATGTGAGACTGAAACTATTTGTACTCGAATCACTGGATCCTTCTGCATAGCCTGCACTAATTCTGCCAGTGTTTCTGAGACTTCAAATCACTGCAAGACTGCCCAAATAAGCCTTCTTGGGACCTTGTCATATGCTCTGTCTTCAAGTCTAGGAATGTCCAGCTGGACTCCCCCCTCACCTCTAGCTTCTTTAAGTATCTGTCTCACTGCAGATGTTGGGTCAGTTGTGCTGCATCCTGATCTAAATCTGAACTGCTCAACTACCATATTACTTTCTACTACTCTGCATATTCACTTATCAATCACCTCTTTAAAACTTTCATGCAGTGTGATAGGAATTTGCTAACTCCATACTGCCCACAGTTGTGAATGCCCCCTTTGTTCTTGAACAATCACACTAGAATGCTCATTCTCCAGTCATCTAGGAATCACCCTTCTCTCTGTACTGCTATGAGTACCCTCAGCAGCCAGCCTATCTCAGCCAAAATATTTATCCTACATGCTGTGACCTCATCTGAGCCTATTGCTTTCCCTGACTTCATTTTCTTTAGTGCTGTTCTCACTTCTGCTTCTATGGTGCGCTCCTATATTTCTTTTACTGTAGACTGTATCTGGGGCAACACATCTTATGTGGGGTTTTCTTCATTCAAAAGCTGCTGGAAGTAGTCTTTCTATCTGCCTTCGATGTCCTGTGGACTGGTAAGCAGGTTTTTGCTGGTATCCCTTATGAAGGGTGTCTGACTGTCTTCTTTATCTTTTTGTCTTACCTTGATATAGTTTCTTTGAGCCAGCTACTGAGTCACTTTCCAGAACCTTGTACAGTGCCTCTGATGCCTTGTACTTTCTTAATGCAACACCTCTCTTAGCTTCTTTGTTAGCCAACCAGTACTCCTTCCTGGCCTGATCTGTCTTTTCTATCTCCCACTTTTTCCTGCACTCCTTCTTTCTTTAATGAGTTCCATGACATGTACATCCCACCACTAGCTTTCCTTATGTACCTTATTTCCATACTCGACTACATATTTGTTCTGTAGTCCCCACACATGATGTTCTGAGGTGCTGCAACTGTTCTTCAGCTCCACCTACTTCCTCTTCCTCTTGAGGTGCTAGAACCATGAATAATTCCTTGAACTGCTGTGCTTTTTCTCCAGTCAACTTCTAGGTATTCAGCCTGGTGTCTGTTGACCTTAGAGCCTTCTCTGATCACTGCTTGCAGCTGACTGTGGCAACGAGTGGTTTATGCTTTGAGGACTGTTTCACCGGGGAAGAATATGAAATCACTGATTCTACACTAGTGTCCTTTCCTTACTAAGATGAAGTCTACCCAAGTTGCATGTGGCCACTCTTGTATGTTATCTTGTGACTCTCTTGCTGAACCATGTGTTGGCTACCATCAAGCCATTTGCCAGACAGAAGTCTAGTATGGCCTCTCCTCCTTTAGTCCTGTTGTCCCACCCATACAGATGCAAGCAGTCCTTAAATCCTGTTCTGTCTCTCCTGATATGTGCATTCAGGTCACTCACTACCAAAATCAATGTATATTGTTGTCTTGCTTTAACTAGTAGGCTCTTCAACTGCTGTCTGAATGCACTCTTTTCCTTACTATCAAAACCCTGCTACTGGGCATAGACTGAGATTACGAATACTGCCCTATCATTACACTGGAGTCTGACTGCCAAGACTCTGTCACTAATTTTGATGACATCCCTCATGGTCTTCTGAAGCCTCTCCTCCATGACTCCCACACCATTTTGAGTATGTCCTTCTCTTGAGTAGCAGACTCTGGAACCCAAGTGCCTTTGCTGTCCTGTCCTTCCCTCTTGTCTCCTAGACAAATAGATGTTCAGCTTCCTCCTGAAGGACTGTTCCATTCTAACCTTGAAATGGAGAGGGACAGAAGAACACCAATTTCTATCTGAGAACTGATAAAAGTCCTCAACATACTAGTCCTAGCCATATCAGAAGCATCCCTAAAGGTTCTGAAAGATCCCATGGATGACTGTGGAGGTAGTCGAGAAGGAAACCTAGAAAGTTCCATCTCAGAGGAGGCACCTGTAGTTAGGTACCTTGTTGACTTGTCATGAATGATAGTAGGCTAGGATATGTTCAGAACTGTTGAAATGAAGATGACCTGGCCTCAGTAAGGAATCACGGGGGATCATCCAGCCTATGCTTCTTCAAATTGTAATCTACTTTGCTTTGGATTTTGGTCTATCCTTACTCTTTTCTTTATCACAATCCTTGTCTGTTTTGGAGTGGTCTGGTTCTGGAACAAGAGGTAGCAAGCTCTTAGTTACTAACGTATTACATCTGTCAAGGCCCAACTAACAAACGCCTTGCAAAAGGATTAGTCAGCCATAAAATTGTCTCCTTAGAGGCACACACGCCTGTTTTGAGGGGGAAATTTGTGGTAATATTTGAAGCATTTTTCAAAGTCTTCTTTACTTTCATTGCCCTTGAACAAACAAAAATAACACAAGAGAACTTTTTATCAACAGCAAAATTAAACTAAAGACTTCCAAGATGGCTGCAGATTGAGTAACAGCTTTAATTTCAGCTCTCCCAATGTGAAAACAGAAACTCAGAATAGACAGCCAGTAAACTCATACTTTTGGGTAAATTTCAGTAACTGACTAATAAGTGCACTGCCTGGATGCCAGCAAAAAAGAAATTCAGAGAACATGAATGCAAATCAATCACCAAAGGCGAGGAAAAAACACTGATTAGGAAAAATGTTGCAGCTGTTCAGCAAAAGGCAGTGCAAGCTCCATCTTTGGTGCAAGACTTGACTTTCAGGAACCTATAGAAAAAATAAGTCACATGTACTCAGAGCTGATTGAAATAAATGAAACAGTGATGGAGTATATCAACTCAAATAACAAAAGGCTGGAAAAATGGAAGAAGCTTTAAACAGATATTTAGATGAATTGATAAAACTGTAAAATCAGGGGTCGAAATGAAGAAAAAGGTTGGCTGAATATGATACTGCTCAAGAAGAGATTTTTCGAAAAATAACAGAATTAGAGCACATAGCACATATGGAAAATCTGAGATTTTCTGCTGTACCAAAGAAACTGGAAGAAACAGACTGTATTAATTTTATGAAAGCACAAATAAGCAACTGGACTGGTACTCCACAGCAAGAGTTGTTAATTTAAAGGGCAAATTGTGTGTATGCGCCATGGCCATGAAAAAGCAAACTAGATCTTTAATGGCAAAGACGCAATCCTACCGGCAGAAGGAGTTGATCCTGACAAAACTATGGCAGAAGGACAAAGTACTAAAAGTGGGAAACATTACAGTGTTTGCAGAAAATGATTACTCATTGTGCACCAGGCAGAAGCAGTAAACTTATTCCACTAATTAGGGAATGCTGAGAAGCAGCCATGAGATTCAAACTGCTGTACCCAGCTATCTTCAGAATATTCTTTCCTGGAGGGACAAAATAATTTTTTGATATGGAACATGCTATGGAGGAAATAAAGTTTGTCCAACAAAAAGTGAGTTGTAAAACAGAGATTCTACTTCTTGCACTTCTGGTAATGAAGACCACAGAGAGACTATGCCAGTGAAACCTTTTCCAATGTTTAAATTGAAAATGCTTGAGAGACAGAAAAAAGCACAAGAGTTGACTAGAAGACCCGAGATATGTTAAAAATGAAGCAGAGGCTGGATCTGGGAGATGGAGATTAATGGGAATAAAACCAGGAACTTGGAAACTGATAAATAAATATGGGATTACAAATTTGTAAATTCATGTAGTGAAACATGACAGAACAAAAAACTGGAAATATTAGACTTTTTTGACTTTGTTAAATTTGTATGAACTCTAAAGCATTTTCCTCTACCTCACTCCATTAATGTCTGGGAGAATGCTTGGAGGGGAGAATTAAGTGCAAGTAAAACAATTTTTTTCTTAATAGTAGTATTGTTATAGTGCATGAAATAATCTGCATGCTATAAAGTCAAGTTTTCTCAGTTATTTTCAAGTGTAATTTGGATACTAAATTAAACAGGTACCCCTGTTTTTTTCTTCTTCCTTCTCTTCTCTTTCTCCTTGTTCAGTTTTAAGAAATGTACGCATTGCAATGCAAAAAAAGAAAAATAATCCTGTTAAAAGAGCATGATACAAAAAAATTGATGTGCTTTTTCTCATTCTTGCATAAGGGAATGACTGGATTAAGGCTCTTGGCTTGATCTAGTAACAAATTTGAAGCAAATAAATAAAAATGAACATTGAATATAATAAAGCTTTCCTCTAGCAAATAAATGCTTGTAGAAGCAACTCTGTATCTGGTTCTCATGTATGGAGACAATCTGATAAAGAGCAATAAATACAGAATGTTTCTTTCTTTCAATGGCTTTCTTTCGATGGCTAGGAGATAATATTTTCTGAAAGCATTCAAGTGTTTTTCCAATCTGGGACAGAAATAAAGATAAGACAAAACCAGACAGCACTAAGTAGAAGCACAGGCTGTATCATGCGTCTTAGCATGGATAACCTTCCTTTCAGGTTAACCCAAGTCGGTGAGTGTGTCTGTCAGCTTGGAACAACTATTCCTATTAGGATGGTAAAACCTCAGGTTTTGTGTGTTTGTATTAATAGGTTTTATGGGGTATATTGAGGATGTATTTGTTTTTTGTTTGAGGGTTTTCAATAAAACATAAAGTTTTGTAAGATGTGACATAGGCTCAAATGGATATGACAAGAAACAACTGTATAAAAGATCAACTTGCCAAACATCAGTGTATGCATGTAAACACAAACGTTGGAACTAGATACTTAACAAAAAGCTGTTATACATAAAAGGTAGGAATAGTAACTTTTTAACATAATGATGCTTTCTATATTATCTTTAAATGTTAATGGTCTTACACATATATACAAAAAAGAAAGAGCAGTGAACCGTGTTAGAAAAATGTAGAGTGAAAATAGCTATGCTTCAGGAGACACACTTGGAAAGAACTGAACAAGTGAATTTGATAAAGAAAGGTTTTCAAGACACAAAACAAGTTTTTAGACAGCAGTCCCCAATTAAGATAGGTTTACTACAGCACACTTCTGCTACAAGAGTGCAGTCAGAAAACCCTCATAATATAAAAATGCTGGTCTTAGTGCTTAAGAGCAGGGAAACCACACAATCTAGATACTACAGTCCTGTAAAACTAGCAGACAATGTAAGCACTACAGCAGCAGTGGAAACAGTTCAGCTTTGAAACTCTACTAAAGTGTGAGAGATGTAACAGATAACTGAGTATTCTAATGAAATACAATAAAAATAATCAGCAGAAGTGCAAAATGATAATTATTTTCATTCTTTTAGCAGCCAAAAGAAGAAGAAGAAGAAGCAGATGGCTTTAGATGCAGCAGATTTTTTGTAACTCTCAGGCGAATTAGCCAAACTAGCAGCAGCTTTGAAGAATTGAGCAGACCTTCTTGCCTCCATTACTACATGCTGCACATCTTCAGAAAACAAGTGCCTAAAGGGAATTACGACCCAATCATCCACGCAGTCAAGTGAAGCTGACTGGTGTCAGGGTGTATTAAACACTCGCTCTTGTGCAAGTAGATCCAGTCTGTGAAGAAGCTATAGGTAACTGCCCATAAAACAAGGAAGAACTATGATTGCTTGGGCCAGAAGGGAGTCATCACAATGACCTTGTGGGATTCCTTCTGAATCTTCAGAAGTACCCTGAATATTAGTGGAAAGGGTGGAAAAGCATACAAGAACATTTCTGTCCAAGGAAAAGAAAAGGCAACTGTCTTCCAGACCTTATTGCAGGAGTCCTGTAACAGAATCTGGCCAGCCAATTGTTCAGAGAGGAGGCAAAGAAGTCTACTTGAGGAACTTCTCAAAGAAGGCTCAAATCTTGGAAGCCCCCCCCCCCCATCCACTTTCCATTCATGTGTATGTGCCTTTGTCTGCTCAGACTGTCTGCCACACAATTTTACTTTGACTGAATATAGGATGCTTGTAAACTAAGACTGTGCTGTGACGCTATGTTCCCAAGCTAGCATGGCTAGTCCATGATGAGGGTATGATCTGCCCTCCCTTGCTTGTTGATGTTACAGACAATACCGCAGTACAACATGAAAGCTCCCAGGGACTAAAGATGATTCAGAGAGTTGGGTGCCTTTATCAGTGCAAGAACTTCTTTTATATTTATTAGCTTGCATCTCTCCTAGGTGTTCCAGACACCTTGCACTTTTGCCCATCCAGAAACTGCACCCCAATCAAAGTCTGAGGCATATGTGGTAACTGACTGCTTGGAACAGGGAGGGAGAAGGGGAGACCTTGATTTAGGGTCATCTGTCATCTCCACTAACTGATCTGTCTTCTGACAAAGTCCAGTAGTGGTATCTGAACAGACAAGGGGCATTAGTGCTGAGACCAAAGAGACTTCAGATACCACTGTATCTTTCTCATGTGAAGTTTTGCCAGGAGTATCATGAGAATCATGGAAGCCATGAGACCTACAGTTCTGGGGTATTCCATCTCAGTGACTGAAGTCTTAAGTAGAAAACCATACAAATGGATATAAATCAGGATCTGTTTTTTCCTGTGGAAGAAAAGCTCTTAGAATAGTGGTGCCTAGCTGACATCACAGAAACACAATCCTGTGAGAAGAAGTCAAGAAGAAAAATTGAATATTTTCTTGCAGTCCGAGCTTGTGTAAGAGATCTCTGACCCAACAAAGAAATTCCTCACACTGAAAAAGAATCTGCAAAGATAAGAAAGTCATCTGAATATGGAAAAGTGGCTACCTTGTGGCCTGCAATGAGCTGCAACTGGAGTTAGACACTCCGTAAATACTCACTGAGCAGTAGATAGCCCAAAGAGTTAAGCAGAGAACTGATAATGTGATCCAGACACACAAGACAGTAGAAAATGCTCGAAACCTGGATCTATGGGAATGTGATAACATGCATCTTTTAAATCTGTGGTTACTAGGAAACTCAAATGGGGAATAATGGATAACAACTTGTGAAGTGACAGCATTTTGAACTTGGGCACCATCACAAACTGGTTCAGAAAGGAAGAGTCAGAATTGGTGTCCAATAAGCTTCTTTCTTTGGCACCAGAATAGCCCTGAATAAAATGCTTCTCCTAAATGAAGAGCAGGAGCAGCTTCTATCATCCCCTTCCCAAAGCCAGCATATCTTGGATGACAGGTGGGAAAGAAATAGTTTTGTCGGGGAATTCCCTAAAAAGGAAGGGCAGATTTCCATTTCCATCTGTAGTTTTGACAGACTACTCTTAGAACCCTTTCTTCTGAAACAATCTGTGCCAAAGAGAGGAATGAAGATTTGGACTTTCCGTAATGAGTAAGAGACTGTCAGGGTGGGGAATCCCTCATACAATCATCCAGATTTATTACACTGCAATTTGTTATTAGGGCTTCCTGTTTTATTTTTGGAACTTCTCTGCCACTTGTTTTTTAAATGTCTGCTTACCAGACTGCTTTTTACTGATATTAGAAGAGAAAGCACAGAATTCCTTGGTAAACATGGAGAAGCAGGGCTGAAAATTTGGGAAATCCATCGACTTAGCTTCCCTTTCTCATCACATTTTAATTACTTCTACAGTAGAGGGTCCAAAATAGTTCTCTATCTAAGGCAGAATTCAAAATTTCATTGTTGACATCCTCTGGGAGGTTTTGGGAATGCAGCTAGGCAAACATAGTCTTAACAATTCCAGTGTCAGCAGACATGGAAATGGCATCAACAGTATCATATAAACATTTTAAACAAAGGTACTGACTTAAGAGTAGAATCCAAATTACACACAACACATTTCTCCTTACAAGAGCAAAACAATGGCAAAACATTCCAAACATTCCTCATATTCTCACAAGTTTCCACGATAAAACTTCAGCATATGGCCTGAGAGTTAAGAGTTATAAAAAAAAAAGAGATGCAAAATCATGCACTTTTTTCTTAACAAAAAGCCTTTCCATCCTTTTCAGAAGGAGAGGGATTAGTATGAAATACTTAGCTGCTGCCAGGTTTATAAAGCTATAACTGTTGAGTCAAGACTGGGATAGGTGTATAAAAAGTTAAAAGACTGGTGAACTTTATATAATCTATCTGCATTTTTAAGGGCAGCAGGCTGACTGTTAATGAAATTGCAGGTGTAACAAAAACATCCTCCAAAGCACAAAGAACCAGGAAGGACAGACAAAGGTTCAGGAAATTCTAGTTGTAACAATTTATAATATTTTCTGAGGGGCTGAGAAACATCACTGTTTTGCCACTGAAACAACTGACCTATTCTGGAAATAATCTCAAAGAAAGAGAATACTTCACAAGGACTATCTGAAATCATACTTGTCTCAGACAGGAAACCGTAAAGACATATCTGTCCCTTCATATGCTGTTTGAAGTTCAAACTCTTGACTCTCTTCAGGAACAGAAAAATCCCCTTTTCTTTTACAAAAGTCAACCACAGAGGAAGGGTTACGAGCCTGCAGAAAACCCTGAGCTAAGCCCAATAAATTACTCCTGTCCAGTGTCCCTGAGACAGGAAAAGACATGCATTTAGCTTTTTTCTTTTTGACAGGAATTCTTGAAGAAATTGACCCAGAAATGGCAGCAATCACATATCTAGGGAAGAGCACAGCTTTTTGATTAAGCAATGAGGCATCCAATGGCTCTCCCTTGCCTGACAAAGGCACAGCAAACACCTGCAGAGGACACAGAATACACCAGTGAGACCAAGGAAACAGATGAGTGGTCCAAGGAACTAGCTTTGGCCAGAGCAGAATCACCCACCTGCGACTGAGACAAAATGGCAGCCTGCTGTGATGGTATATGCTGCTTAACAATCTTTTTCTTTTTGTGGATTGAACAGTAAAATGAGGAACCAGTAGGCTGTTCCATGATTAAGACGAAAACGCTGCCTGGTTCCAGGGGAAGTTTAGCAGCAATATGTAATGTAACTTTTTCCCTGATAAAATACAATAAAAAGCACTTTAATCACACTCCAGCCCCAAAAAATTAAAATAAAATATGCAACCAGCGCATTGTACGTTATTTTATTTACAGTAATATTGGGTGGTCCTCAAGGAAGGATATTCCAGAGTACAGCAGAGCCAAAAGCTGCCCTATTCCTAGGTAAGATGGACAAACTGTAATGAGCTATAAATATATGAGCAATGGACCATGTTGCAGCTGCATGGATGTCATCTATGGATGCTTTGAGCTAAAAGGTGGATGATGTGGCCATAGATCTGGTGGAATGTCCTTTAGGATGTTTGGGTAACGATAGACCTTTACTCTTGTAAACAAAGGTAATGCAATCAGTGAGCCATCTGGCAAAGGTCACTTTTGATACTGTTTTGCACAATTTAGCCTTGAAAAAAAGAGACAAACATTTGGTCTAATTTCCTCTGGTCTTTAGTTCTGTAAATACAGAATCTCAGCTGTCTATGATCACCCAATAAATAAAGCATGTTTTCTCCCTTATTAGAAAAATTTGGGAAAAAGTCTGGTAGGTGAATTAACTGGTTAAGATTAGCTTCTGACAGCAGTTTAAGTAGGAAGGAATAGTTGGTCTGAAGGAGTATTTGGTCCTTGTGAAAAATCGGTTAAAGTGGTCGGAAAGAAAGTGCCTAGATCTCAGTTACCTGTTTAGCTGATGTAATGGCTACTAGGAAAAGTGTTTACAAGGACAAGAACTTTAATTCTGCTCTGACTGATGATTTGAAAGGGGGCTGAGTCAAAGCTTAGAGGATAAGTGTAAGGCCCCATGGAGGAATATGGTCCTTAAGTGGGGGCTTAACCTGGAAGATACTCTTAATGAAAGCTTTGCACAACTTCAGAGAAGCTAAAAAAAGAATGACTTTTTCTTAGGTGAAAATTTGACATGGCAGCCATTTGAACTTTAACTGTGGAATAACTAGCTACATTGTTGAAGATGGAAGCCAAGAAATCAAGAATTGCTGGAATTGGTGCTGAAAAGGGTTCTAAATGTCCTTGATGGGCCATATAGAAAATCTTTTCCACTTGCTTTTATAAATCTTTCTGGGAGGCTTTTTGGGATGATATAAGAATTTGGCTAATTGGGAAAGAAAGCCTGGAATTTCTAGCCATCACTGAAAGTGGAGAAACCATGGAGTCAGCTTAAGAGATTGCATGTCCACGTGAGGCAATCTGGACGGGTGAGACAGGAGGTCCTGAAGAGGATCCAGCACCCAGGGAAGATGAACTAGGTGAGACCATAAGAAGGGAAACCATAATTGGTGAGGCCAAAATGGGGCAGTGAGGATAACCATGTTCTTCCACAGTAGTGCTTTCTGAATAAACTTGGGGATGAGCTGACTTGGAGGGAAGGTGTATAATAGACCGGAGGGACAACTATGAACTACACAGTCTCTTGATGACTCTCCCTCGGGGGGATCAGGGCAAAGTACCTGCTGCACTTAGCATTACGGGGAGAAACACAGAGGCTGCAGCATGGTTGACTCTATCGGTGAAAAATAATTTCTGAGCTGATTGACTAATAGACCATTCCTGAGTGAGCAAGACAGACCTGCTCACTTTGTCTGCTAGCACATTGGTTTTCCCCATAATATGCATTGCCAAGAGAAAGAAGCCAGAAGAGATCACCCATTGCCAAACTCTCACTGCCTCCTGACCCACTAGATACATTGGTTTTCCCCATAATATGCATTGCCAAGATAAAGAAGCCAGAAGAGATCACCCATTGCTAAACTCTCACTGCCTCCTGACACAGTAGATAGGACTGGGTTCCCCCCTGTTTGTTGATGTACCAGACCACTGACGTGTTGTCCGTCTGAACTGCAATCAACCCTGGAGGGAGAACATCTTGAACCACAAGCAATGCCAATAGGACTGCTTTCATTTCTAGGATACTGATGTGAAGAATGGCATCTGTCTGTCTGAGACCATGTGCCTTGGACTGTCCTTCCCATGTAATACCCCCCATCCTAGTTGACAGACATCCATAGTTACTTTGGCCTTCCTCTGCATGAACCCAGCATGCTATGTGATGTTTGCAAATGTTTGTGATGAAAATGGGAGTTGCCAATGGATGATGTCTTATTGACCACTGTACCACTAGAGTCCATTGTAGCACCCTCATAAGAAAGCTAGCCAGGGGTACCAGCACTTTGGAAGCTACCTTCGAACCCAGCAGTTGTAAGACTAATCTGGCTGGAGGTAAATGAAGACAAAGGATGCATAATGCCTGTTTTCATAAAGTCTCCAATCTTGTCTGTGGCAGATTTGCTACTTGTGTTTAGGTATTTGGACAGGTCCCAATGAACTCCAGAGTTTGCGTAGGTCAGAGGTGAGGCTTGGAGCAATTTACAGTAATGCCTAGCCGGAGACAGAGGTGCATCAAGTAGTCTCTGGCTTGACTCAGTAGAGGCTTGATGGGAGCAGATGTGAGGCAGTCATCTAGGTATGGAAATACCAGAATCCATGCAGTTTCAGGTTTGCCGCAAAAACTGACATGCACTTGGGGAACACCCTGGGGGCTGTGGTGAGACCAAAGGGAAGTGCTCTGAGCTGGTAGTGACTGGCTTCCAGCCAGAAGGGAAAATTTCTCCATGAGCACCTGTGTATTTTAATATGAAAGTACACATCCTGCAGATCTACAGAGCACATCCAATCATCCTTCCATAACAGCGGCAAGATGGAGTGAACCATGACCATCTGGAACATAGAGTATTTCATGAATTAGTTTAGACTGCTGAGATCCAGAACTGGTTTTAGGTCCCCTGTTTTCTTTGGCACTAAAAAGAATTTCGAGTAGGTTCTGGATCCTTATTGATCTGGTGGGACTGGTCAAATGACTTTTCTCCAGCAGTTTTTGTATTTCTATAGCTGCTGCTGTCTTCTGACTGGGTGGAACATCAGGAATTCTTTGTTGTGTTTTGGAGGACGAAGGATAAATGGTGCTGAATTACCTCTGGATATTATATTCTGCACCCAAGAATCTTTGGTAATGGCTATCCAGGCTTGTGGGTGCAGGTATAAGTGGCCCAGGACTGCCTCCAGAGTGCAGCAGTCAGGTAAACTTTCAGGGACACTGGAAGGACTTCTGTAGCAATGGAGCTCTGAAGCCCTTGTGCTGTGGGCTGCCACTACCAGCAGCATCTTTTATTAGAATTCTGCCCTATGCCGTGAGGGGACCTTTCAACAAAGGAATCTTGGTAAGAACCTTGCATCTTTCTGAACCACATTTTCTGCTACCTCTCTGGTTCTGAGAGAGGTTCCTTTGAGGGTGGAAAACAGATTCCCATGGCAAATAAAGTTTTTCCATCTCAGTTGCTCCTAGTGAGAGACTCCTTCACCTTAGGGTCAAATAAGGTGCATCCAATCAAAGTGGCACTAATGAAGTAAGACTTGAAAGGCTAAGCAAAATCAGAGAGGCTCATCCAGGCATGACTTCTAAATGTTATTCCTGAACCTGCCACTCTAACAGCTCCCCATGTGGGATAAGAAATCAGTCTCATGGAAGCACTGAATAAAGACTGGAGGGTGGCCATTTGAGAAGAAACCTTCTTGACATGGACACCAAGAGGGTACTGGAAAACTGCTTGATCAATTCCTTCTGAAATCTTGTCACATGTGCCAGATAATTCAGAGACCTGAAGGCAAAGGTTGCTGATGTGTAAATATTCTTCCCATATTTTTCCAACATCCTGGACTCCCTCTGTTTGGCAAGTTCTTTGCTGGTGGCTGCTGCAATCACCATAGGATCCATGGGGGACCCTTGCTCCAATAAGTCCTATCCTTTGTTGCAAAAAGACATTTATCAGGGTGCCTGGGGATGGGCTCTATGACATCAGGATCCGTCCAAGTCCAGAAGGAGATAAGCTCAACCATCTTATCCGGCAGGGAAACTACCCAATTCGAAGCTGAGCCAGCTCAGAAAGCCTCAAGAAACACTGACTCGCCTAGGGAAGGGGGGGGGGGTTGGAAGACCAGCCACCCTTCTGGCTTAAAAGTTCAAGTATTTCTCTGAATGATATGTTCTCAAGGGGTGACCTGGGAGAAACTTCCCCTTCACTGAAGTAAGTGTCTTTGTTAACAACAGAGTCAAAGTGTCTCCTCTTACACATCCATTTCCAACAGTATGGTGGGAGGTTCCAGAGAGGACTTGGAAGTTTCAGCAGAGTCCTGAATGAGAACAGTTTCAGACTTGACTGGACCAGATTTTCCAATGGGACAGGATAAAAAGACCCAGCTTCTACAGAGGACAGCTGAGAATGGGGTAGATCCCAAGGGGGCAAGGATGTCTTTTCCATCAAAGTGGAGAAGGTTCACTCCACTACTTTGAAATCTGAAGTCATGTAGCCCAGTCTTAACCTCACTGGATCCATAGAAGCCCATATAAGATGACACCTGACCCCCTCCCCCAGTTCCAACATCAAAGCAGGGGTCCGAACCAAACTGTCTAGCTCTGAAGCTCCAAGAACATCTGGGTCAATCTCAGCCCCCCACATCTGGCAACAAAGTTATGGCCCCAAAAATCCTTCTGGAGCTGACAAAGTTGGACCCGTTTGGGTCAGAGAAGATGTTGGAGTAAGGCAGAGTCTTCTGATCTGACACACACATAGTGCAGTAGGCTCACTAGTCCAATGGGAGAAGGAGACAGAATAATACCCAATTGAATCTGGATTCTGAGAAATTTTCTTATCATCCTATCCACATCCGCTTATGTTAAGCTCCTGGATGACCTGAAGAAAGATGATGTTGTATTTGTAGTGCCTTTTGGGTGAGCTCTGCATCGGTACTGACAGTTGCACTGTATCCCCACCCATGACTTCCAAGTTATTCTTACCTTTTTTCTCTCTTCCCCTACCATAATGTTTAATTAGGCTGCATGTAAACTTATTTTTACTCCCCCTCCCCATATTGTTAGTTACACTCCTTCCTTGTTAAAAATCTATCTATAACCTCCTTAGCTGTACCAAAGTCACACACTCCTAGACAACTGTTGAAACTTTAGGCTTGTACTTCCACAGCATGCTGTTAGTTCCCCTTACTGTCTTATTTCTACAACCTCCTTTTGCTTTAGTAGGCCCCCCCATCCATCCATACAACTCAAATTGGCTAACTTGTCCACATCTTTTACCTTTCACAGAACTATACTACAGAACAGTCACATTGCCACATTACTGATTGATTGTTTTTTGTTTAAATGCTCCTTACCTGCCGTTCTTGGTGTGGCCCTGCTCCGTTCACCCTCGCTAACGCTTGGGCTCACTCTGCTCCCCTACCCTGCCCCATTTCCCATACACCCCCACTACCCCTATATTTATTCTAGCCATAACTCCTCCCACTCTGCCACAGCATCCAATCACATACACAACTTCCCAACCCCTCCCGTCATCCCTCCTAATCTCAACTAAACCTACTCACACTATGTCTCATACTTCAATACACTCTTTTAACCTAATAATATTCATCAATCTACATTCAAGTATTTCCTATCTTACCTACCTTCCTATCCCCCTTATACTTTTCCTTCACAATATGCATCCCACTTCTACACTTTACCTTCACACTATACATCAAACTTCAAACACACTACCTATCCATCTTTCTTTTCTATAGCCCACAAACTCTACTCTTCAAACACTGCCCTCCTATTTAATTTCAGAGTAACTCCCATGCTAACCATCCTCTTCTCCCTCACACCCCACACCCATCCAAATACACCATTCATCATCACCTGTACTCACCCTCTTTAACAAACTATATTAGACTGATACTAGACAGGCCCTCACTCTCTCTCTCTGGGGACATCCACCCCAACCCTGGCCCTATCAATGCCACATCCAACTCTCATCTCCATCTACTACATTCTCCCATCCCCAAGAATTTTCATTTTAATACAATCAATGCCCAAAGCCTTAGAAATAAAATTCCCATCCTCCATGCTTGGCTGTCCCATAACCAACCTGACATTGTTGCAATCACAGAGACCTGGCTTAATTCTAATACACAAAATAACGAAATTCTCCCACCAGGCTACCAAATGCTACGCTCTGACAGTCCAAACAAAAAAGGTGGTGGAGTAGCTATACTGTACTCCTCTTCCTACACTGTTAATCCCTACACCAATCCCATTCCTAAATTTGTCAATTCTGAATGCTGTACTGCCCTCCTTAAACTCAACAAATGGAAATCCATATGCATTGCTGCCCTCTATATACCTCCAGGCAATAACATCTCTATACTCGAAGACATACTCACCTGGATTTCAACTAACATCAAAAACAAAAGTTATTTTAGGTGACGTAAACATAAACTGGGCCATGAGAAACTCTGAATCCCCCTCCCTAAATATCAACCTCTACAACTACACCCGATTAATAAACTCTCCTACCAGGCCAAACAAAGGTCGAACCACTGGTACCATCACTGACTGGATCATGATGTCTCATCCTAACCTTATCTCAGATAATGGCACCTTTCCTGACTCTCTCAGTGACTACCTGCCTGCATTTGCTGACCGTCACTCTTCTCCCTTTCAAAAGCTACACCACAATGTACAATCTCAGAACCTCTCCAATTTCAACCCACAAATATTCATAGACTGCCTAAAAGTAACAGATTGGTCGCTCTTAAAAACCTTGCCTCTCAACATTGCCATTGATTACTTTAATAAAACCTTCCTGAACCTTCTTAACACCCTTGCTCCACTAAAAACTAAAAGAGTTAAAACTTCATCCTCCCCTTGGTTAACCAAAAAAAAAACTAAACAGATCATGCACCTAAGAGACAAAAAGTGGAAACTTTACTATAACAATAAATTAGCCCATGTCTTAACAGAAGTCAAAAAACTCCGTAACACTGCAAAAAAAGCTAATAATCAGGGACTGAAAATCATACTACAATAAACTTCAATCAGAAAACATATCTAGCCGAAGAAAATTCTGGGACTCTATCTCCTCCCTTCTCCACCCAGGCAATAAGGATAATCCATCCCCTAACCTAAACCTTAATGATCTAGAAAATGCCTCTAACGTCAATACCATATTTATAGAATCCATAGCTAAACTCAATGACCAGCTTTTCTCACCACTCTCTACCTCCTCCCCCAACCAAACCCTCTACATCTCCACACAATCTGACTATCCCTACTTTTAGCTTCTCTCCTGTCTCTATAAGCAAAATAAAGAAGCTCCTCCTTCAACTCAAACCATGCTCCCCTGCCCCAGATAACCAATCCACACCTTTCCTTAAATTGTCTGCAAACAGCATTGCCCATCCCATCTCTATCTTAATAAACTAATCCATACTAGAATCATACGTCCCCCTCACTATGGAGACATGCGCTTATCATTCCACTACATAAAGGAGGGAAAAACACTGACACTTCTAATTTTCAGCCCATAGCCATCCTATCCCCACTATCAAAAAACATGGAGAAACATATTCAATCCCAAATTATGTCCTATATGACCCAAAACAACCTACTAACCCCTACACAATATGGTTTCTCTCCCAGGCATAGTACCATCTCTGCCCTCCTTTCCTTTCTAGACTTCATAAACCTTGCTCAGGACTCTGGCAAACTTGTTTCTACTCTGTTCCTTGACCTCTCCAAAGCCTTTGATACCGTTTCTCACCCTTTACTATTATCCCAACTCTCCTCTCTCAAACCCCCCCACCATCACCTGGTTCGCCACTTACCTCTCTGAAAGTCAGCAAGCCGTCAAATGGAAAAACTCACTCTCTTCCTTTCTACACACCCCTACTGTAGTTCTCCAGGGTTCCATCCTAGGCCCCCTCTTCTTTAACATCTTCATTAATAACTTCCACCAGTCTCTCTTCGATGCCACATTAATTCAATATGCTGACGATTCGACCATTATTTGCACAGCAGACACCCCATCCGACCTATTTCTCAAAACTCAGTTAGCCTTCTCTAATACCAAATCATGTATGGATAGTAATCACCTCATCTTAAATGCCAATAAAACTAAGTTAATGATCTTCTCCCCATCCAAAAACACCAATACAGACAAAAACTGTTTTACAGTGACTGCTCAAAATAACAGCCCCATAGAAATAGTATTGCATACCAAACTGCTCGGTGTCATAAATGACGAAAATCTAAAATATGACATCCATATCCAAACTAATATAAAAAAAACTCACCAAAAACTAGGTTTCCTGTATAGACACAATCATTACCTTACCCCCTCCACCGAACACACCCTTACCTCTACTTACCTTCTTCCCTCTCTTATGTACAGCGCGCCCTTATTTGCTAATCTTCAGCTAGGCTTACAGGCCAAGTTGGAAGCCTGTTACAATAAAATCTCCAAAGCCGTGAAATGGCTTGTGAAAATTTTATTTTACGTGTGCACTGTTTTTATGTTGTGCTGGATCCAAAGTCTTCTTAAGACACAAAGTCTTGCTGGCTATTTACTGCTGAATCAGAGACACAGAGCTTTGCATGACTCCATCTGTAGTCTGTTTAAAGCAGCAAGCCTTTCAAATTGCACACTAATAAAGAAATATATTTTGTAGCTATAAATACAGTTACAGATAACTTATTTTATAATAAACCACACATACTCTTTCTGTCGGATTATAGCATATATTTACAAAGTTTTGCTTCATTACAGATATGAATGATGACTTCTACATAATACCTCTCTCTCTGTTCCTCTCTCACATAACTGAATTACTACAGTTGTTATATAGAGTGCTAGTCATGCACATAGATTTTGTTATTTCCTCATGGTATCTTTTTTGGCCTTCTGTGGGAAGTCGCATAAAGTCTGTTCTATTGTCCTTTTGTGATTTCTGCTGATGTGAAAACGCACAAATGCACGCAATCAGAATAACAGAAGTATGAAAGGAAACATCTGGTCTGTTGCTATTGAAAAAACATCACATATTGCTGAGTTTAGATATTTGTTCTGCAAACATGAGAAAAG